>NC_056441.1:92368250-92425750 GCF_018296145.1 Oncorhynchus tshawytscha | reverse complement strand
AACCAGAACCAATAGAGTAGTGCACTACTTTTGACCAGAACCAATAGAGTAGTGCACTACTTTTAACCAGAACCAATGGAGTAGTGCACTACTTTTGAAGATATGTGAACTCAACCAGAACATGTTTGATTTTACAACGGGACTCTAAAGTATTTATTCTGATCGCTTACAGTTTATTCACCGTTTTGACCAGCACCTTCATACGAAATCATTTATTAGATTTTATTCACCGTTTTGACCAGCACCTTCATACGAAATCATTTATTAGATTTTATTAAGTGGATATTTGGGGCTATGGGAAAAAAATAGAGCAATGGGCGAACACAGGAACAACAGGCTGCTGGTCCTTTGGATGGAGGACCATTCTTGAGCGTAGATATTATATTATCATAATGTATATTACAATAATATTTTATTTTCAAACTGATATTTGAAAATTAAAGAAACCTTTAACCAGATAACAAATGAGATATTTGCAAAAAATAAAATAAAAACTTCCATCAAGTGTTGATGTATTGACGCTCATATCTGAGAGGAAGAGGAAGGAATGACGAAGGAGCCGGGATTCAATCCTTTTGTGGAGATCACATTCACTGTAAACATTGTAGATGTTTAATCTCGATTGAAACCTGAAATTTAGTCAAATTAACCAATAATTCTACACTAGAAATGTCCCATGAGTATACACATACAGTCCATAACATTAATGTTGGACGTTAATATGAATGAATTAATAATGATACACTACAATACAGTATAGTTTTAGAAGAGATGTTTATTTAGTCACAGTAGTAGCAGATGTAGGTGTACAGTGAAATACTTCACCTTTGAGCTCCAACAGTGCAGGTGTGAATGAAACAATAAAACATTTATAAAATAGATATGTTTACAACTGTGATAATGATAAATATAATTGTCCGTTTTGGTGGGTGGGGGGGCGTAAGTTGTAATGGTTGAGTGTAACACCGTATGTAATGACACTGAACTGCTCTTCTGCTTTGTCCTTGTGTCTCGCCGTCTTGATCCATCTGCGTAGGTCGTAGGTCGTATTTGTACTTTTTTTTTTAAATCATAAAATTGTCCCCCCGTCACCTTGTCGCGTTTATAAGCAGCATCTCTCTCATCTTTAGTTTCCTGACAAGGTTGCCATTAATTCACGTTTTTTTTTATTCGGTTCGTTTTGAAAAACACCGTCGATATCACATCGTCTACGTTTTGATGAATCCGATGACTGAGTCGGCATATTGTTTTTGATGAATCCGATGACTGAGTCGGCGTATTGTTTTTGATGAATCCGATGACTGAGTCGGCGTATTGTTTTTGATGAATCCGATGACTGAGTTGGCGTATTGTTTTTGATGAATCCGATGACTGAGTTGGCGTATTGTTTTTGATGAATCCGATGACTGAGTCGGCGTATGCGTTGATGTTATCCCCAGAGGCAACCTGGAACATGTTACGAGATCAAAACAGTCTTGAAACATGGATTCTGATTGATCAGACCAGCGTTGGACAGACCTGACCACGGGAAATTCACTCAAGTCTTCGTTTTGTAGGTGGGAAGGAGCAAAATGGAGTCATGGTCAGATTTTCCAAAAGGAGGGCGGGAGATGGCCTTATACCCGTGTCGAAAAGCCGTATAGCGGAGGTCTAGCGTAGAATCTCTGCGAGTTGGACAGTCAATGTGTTGATAGTAATTCAGAAGTACGGTTCTCAAATTACTTTGGTTAAAGTCCCCTTTAATAATGAACGCTGTCTCCGGGTACGCGGCCTACAGGTTGTTCAGTGTCTAATGAAGATCTTTGAGAGCATTTTTACTGTCGGCTTGGGGCGGGATGTACACAGCCGTGGCGAAAATCCCTGAAAACTTTCTCGGAAGGTCAAAACGGTGACATTTGATGACCAAGTATTCCATCTCCGGAGAGCAGAAGCTCGCAAGTTCCTGTTGCATATTTCCCCCCCACACACACACCACATGCTGTTGGTCATAAAGCAGACCTCTCTACCTTTATTCTTGCCAGAGAGAGCCCGCTTGATATCCACTTGATGAACTGTAAAACTCACTGGTTGTATGTGATCCGTATGGAGGTCGGAGGAAAGCCAAGCCTGTTGCAGAATCTGATGTCCCCTCTGGAAGGAGATCCTCGCTCTGAGTTTGTTACGTTTTTTAAATTAATCATTGAAGATGGGTGAGCAGTGTGCTCGGTAATGGAGGACGGGTCGCCCAGAGTCTTAATCCCACTAAGGTACAGTACATTAAAGTATAGTACAGTAGAGTTGAGTACAGTACAGTAGAATACAGTAGAATACAGTACAGTATAGTACAGTATAGTTCAGTACATTAAAGTATAGTACAGTAGAGTATAGTACAGTACAGTAGAATGCAGTACAGTATACTGCAGTATAGTACAGTACAATACAGTATAGTACAGTAGAGTATAGTACAGTACAGTAGAATACAGCACAGTATAGTACAGTAGAATACAGTACATTAAAGTATAGTACAGTAGAGTATAGTACAGTACAGTAGAATGCAGTACAGTATACTACAGTATAGTACAGTACAATACAGTATAGTACAGTAGAGTATTGTACAGTACAGTAGAATACAGCACAGTATAGTACAGTAGAATACAGTACATTAAAGTATAGAACAGTAGCGTTGAGCACAGTACAGTAGAGAACAGTAGAATACAGAACAGAATAGAGCACAGTACATCAAAAGTATAGTACATTAGAGTAGAATACAATATAGTAGAGTACAGTAGAATACATGGTACAGTACAGAATGTGCACAGTATGGTATAGCATAGTATGTTTACAGTATAGAACAGTATAGTACAGCATAGCATAGTATAGTACTGTATAGTATGTTTACAGTATAGTACAGTATATACTGTACTCGATATCAGCTACTGTATCTTGCCTATGCTGCTCTGTACCATCACTCATTCATATATCCTTATGTACATATTCTTTATCCCCTTACACTGTGTATAAGACAGTAGTTTTGGAATTGTTAGTTAGATTACTTGTTGGTTATTACTGCATTGTCGGAACTAGAAGCACAAGCATTTCGCTACACTCGCATTAACATCTGCTAACCATGTGTATGTGACAAATAAAATCTGATTTGAATACAGTACAGTATAGTACAGTAGAGTACAGTACAGTATAGAGCACAGTACATTAAAGTATAGTACATTAGAGTAGAATACAGTACAGTAGAGTACAGTAGAATACAGTACAGTGCAGTACAGTAGAGTACAGTACAATACAGTAGAGTAGAATACAGTACAGTGCAGTACAGTAGAGTACAGTACAATACAGTAGAGTAGAATACAGTACAGTGCAGTACAGTATAGTACAGTAGAGTACAGTACAATACAGTAGAGTAGAATACAGTACAGTGCAGTACAGTATAGTACAGTATAGTACAGTACAATACAGTAGAGTAGAATACAGTACAGTGCAGTACAGTATAGTACAGTAGAGTACAGTACAATACAGTAGAGTAGAATACAGTACAGTGCAGTACAGTATAGTACAATACAGTATAGTACAATACAGTAGAGTGGAATACAGTACAGTGCAGTACAGTATAGTACAATACAGTATAGTACAATACAGTAGAGTAGAATACAGTACAGTGCAGTACAGTACAGTACAGTGCAGTACAGTGCAGTACAGTAGAGAACAGTAGAATACAGTACAGTATAGAATACAGTACAGTGCAGTACAGTATAGTACAGTATAGAATGTGTACAGTATTTTGTAACGTTACAGCCTTATTCTAAAATGTATTACATTTTATTTTTCCCTTCATCAATCTACACACAATATCCCATAATGACATCACAATACCCCATAATGACATCACAATACCCCATAATGACATCACATTACCCCATAATGACATCACAATACCCCTTAATGACATCACAATACCCCATAATGACATCACAATACCTCATAATGACATCACAATACCCCATAATGACATCACAATACCCCTTAATGCCATCACAATACCCCATAATGACATCACAATACCCCATAATGACATCACAATTCCTCATAATGACAAAGCAAAAATAGGTTTTTAGAAATGTTTTATTCAGTATTCAGACCCTTTACTCAGTACTTTGTTGAAGCACCTTTGGCAGCGATTACAGCCTTGAGTCTCCTTGGGTATGATGCTACAAGCTTGGCACACCTGTATCTGGGGAGTTTCTCCCATTCTTCTCTGCACTTCCTCTCAAGCTCTGTCAGGTTGGATGGGTAGCGTCGCTACACAGTTATTTTCAGGTCTGTGTACAGTATAGTACATTATAGTACAGTATATTACAGTATAGTATGTGTACAGTATAGTAAAGTATGGTATGTATATAGTATAGTAAAGTACAGTATGTTTACAGTATAGTACACTGTATTGCAGTATAGTATTTGTACAGTATAGTACACTATATTACAGTATAGTATGTGTACAGTATAGTACAGTATAGTATGTGTGCATTATAGAACAGTATAGTACAGTATATTTGCACATGTACAGTATGTGCATAGTATAGTACAGTACATTACAGTATAGTATGTGTACAGTATATTAAGCATACAGTATAGTACAGTATAGTCGTGTACAGTATGTGTACACTATAGTACAGTATAGTACATCACAGTAGGTGTACAGTATAGTACAGTATATTAACGTGTACAGTATGTGTATAGTATAGTACAGTACATTATATTACAGTATAGTATGTGTACAGTATTGTACACTATAGTAAAGTACAGAATAGTAAAGTATAGTACAGTATCATAAAGTACATTATAGTAGATCATAGAATGTGTACAGTAAAGTACATTATAGTACAGTAGAGTACAGTCTATCACAGTATATTACAGTATAGTATGTGTACAGTATAGTAAGGTACAGCATGGTACAGTATAGTATGTGTACAGTTTAGTAAAGTACAGCATGGTATAGTATAGTATGTGTACAGTATAGTAAAGTAAAGTACAGAATGGTACAGCATAGTATGTGTACAGTATAGTAAAGTACAGCATGGTACAGTACAGCATGTGCACAGTATGGTATAGCATAGTATGTTTACAGTATAGAACAGTATAGTACAGCATAGCATAGTATAGTACTGTATAGTATGTTTACAGTATAGTACAGTAAAGTACAGTACAATATACAGTAGTACAGTACAGTATAGAACAGTACAGTTTAGTACATTATAGTACAGTATAGTACAGTTTAGAACAGTACAGTAAAGTATAGTACGGTATGTGTACAGTATACTAAAGTATAGTACAGTATAGAACAGTACAGTTTAGTACAGATTAGTACAGTATAGTACAGTATAGAACAGTACAGTTTAGTACAGATTAGTACAGTATAGTACAGTATAGAACAGTACAGTAAAGTATAGTACGGTATGTGTACAGTATAGTACAGTACAGTAACTCTCCTAATATGAAGCTAACTCAATATGTTAACTTAATTTCTTTCCACAGGGCCGTGGGGTGAGACAGGGATGCAGCTTAAGCCCTACCCTCTTCAACTTAAATATCAACAAATTGGCGAGGGCACTAGAACAGTCTGCAGCACCCGGCCTCACCCTACTAGAATCTGAAGTCAAATGTCTACTGTTTGCTGATGATCTGGTTCTTCTGTACCCAACCAAAGAGGGCCTACAGCAGCACCTAGATCTTCTGTACAGATTCTGTCATTCCTGGGCCCTGACAGTAAATATCAGTAAGGCAAAAATAATGGTGTTCCAAAAAGGTCCAGTCGCCAAGACCACAAATACAAATTCCATCTAGACACTGTTGCCCTAGAGCTCACAAAAAAAACTATATATACCTTGGCCTAAACATCAGTGCCACAGGTAACTTCCATAAAGTTGTGAACGATCTGAGAGTCAAGGCAAGAAGGGCCTCCTATGCCATCAAAAGGAACATAAAATTGAACATCCCCAATTAGGATCTGGCAAAAAATACTTGAATCAATTATAGAACCCATTGCCCTTTATGGTTGTGGTGGTCTGGGGTCCGCTCACCAACCAAGAATTCACAAAATGGGACAAACACCAAATTGAGAATTCTGCAAAAATACCTTCTGTGTACAACGTAATTCACCAAATAATGCAGAATTAGGATGACACCCGCTAATTATCAAAATCCAGAAAAGAGCCGTTAAATTCTATAACCACCTAAAAGGAAGCGATTCCCAAACCTTCCACAACAAAGCCATCACCTACAGAGAGATGAACCTGGAGAAGAGACCCCTAAGCAAGCTGGTCCTGGGGCTCTGTTCACAAACACACCCCACAGGGCCCCAGCAATACAATTAGAGACAACCAAATCATGAGAAAACAAAAAGATAATTACTTGACACATTGGAAAGAATTTACCAAAAAACAGGACAAATTAGAATGCTATTTGGCCTTAAACAGAGAGTACACAGTGGCAGAATACCTGACCTCTGTGACTGACACAAACTTAAGGAAAGCTTTGACTATGTACAGACTGTCACGCCCTGGTCAAAGTATTTTGTGTTTATCTTCATTTATTTGGTCAGGCCAGGGTGTGGCATGGGTTTTTGTATGTGGTGTGTTAGTATTGGGATTGTAGCTTAGTGGGGTGTTCTAGTTAAGTCTATGGCTGTCTGAAGTGGTTCTCAATCAGAGGCAGGTGTTAGTCATTGTCTCTGATTGGGAACCATATTTAGGTAGCCTGTTTTGTGTTGAGTTTTGTGGGTGATTGTCCTTAGTGTCTTGATGTCCTTGTTCTGTGTGTATGTGCACCAGTATTAGGCTGTTTCGGTTTTCGTTACGTTTATTGTTTTGTAGTGTTTGTATTTAGATTCGTGTTACGTTTGTTGAATAAACATGGATCGCAATCTACACGCTGCATTTTGGTCTGACTCTCCTTTGCCTAAAGAACACCATTACACAGACTCAGTGAGCATAGTGTTGCTATTGAGAAAGGCGGCTGTAGGCAGACCTGGCTCTCAAGAGAAGACACATGTCATGACGTTGGCCTGGGGTTGGTTTATGACAGTCATAAATACCTCTTCCCCCCTTTTTCCTCTCTCTACCCTACTGATGTTGCATTTGAAAAACCCTTGGTTAACATAGAGATTCTGGGAGCATCAGAAGGTGGGTGGATATTAACTATATTCTAGTAATCCGACCAATTGAACATATGAGGTGGTACTTACTCAATATGATGTCAGTTCGGTTGTCATGTGAGACATTCTCATCAATGATAAGATGACAAACCCTACAGTGGAAAGTCTACACATCAGAGTTATCGGATTCACATGGAATTGTTGTTCAATTTAAATGTTTGAATATGAAATTATTTGTGACGGGATGAAATGTGATTTTAGCTTCTAAAATGTGAGAATTGGGTTTTCATGAGTGAATTAGGCCCGACTCAGTGGCCCGCCCACGTGAAAAGACATAGGTTGTAAACTAATGAAACACACCCCTTTTCTCCCTTCCTATATAAAGCCTTGACGACAATATAACCTCCTGTTCCGAGGATGTGAGGACGACGGTCCGATGTCAGAATGGTTCAGATAATAACTACAGAACGAAGCCAACATCAGCGTGAGCTTTGGTTGCGAATGGTATGAACTTAGACCTCTTATTCACTACAGAAGTGATACCTCCTAGCCGTTGAGTTAGCAACAGCAGCTGCAAACGAGGGTTAGGAAGGAACAGACAGAGTATCCTGTTTTCTTCAAATCCTTCATTCTTCAAACGACAAAGGACTCGGTTTGGCAACACGGCCTTCCACCTACCACCAACCTACTGAAGCGCAGCTCAGAGTAAATATTTATTGCATTTTCCTTTTCCAAATGGGTGGTAATTTAGAATGCATAAGATACTGTATTTACGATAGCACAGCTACTTCTTTTGTTACTCAGTCTTCCCGCTCTTTCACTCAAACCCAGCCCGTTTTCTTTTGTGTAACAAGCTGTCATATCTGTTCCGCCCGCTAGGGACGTTTTCCTTTATAACGTAATTTGTAATCAAGTTATGATTAATTATGTGTATGTGTAATTCTGTGTGATTAGTTAGGTATTGTCACGACTCCCGCCGAAGTTGGCTCCCCCACCTGTTCGGGTGGTGCTCGGTGGTCGTCGTCACCGGCCTACTAACCGCCACCGATCCCTTTTTCTTTTCGGTTAGTTTAGTCTCATGTCATTTGTTACACCTGTTCCTATTTTGTGTGTGCTTGATTTGCTTCCCTATTTAGCGTGTGGAAGCCGCCCCTTGTACGGGATTATTTTGATGTTCACGTTGTGTCGTTGGTGTTGTTTGTGCTCTGGATCGTGTTGTTTTGGGTTGGTCAGTGTTTTGGCGCCCTGCGTGTTTGGGTATTTACTTTTGGTGCCACATTAAAGTGCATCTTTCCCCTGGACCTCTCTGCTCTCTGCGCCTGATATGAGGTGGAAACTGAGCTGCACTTCCTAACCTCCTGCCCAATGTATGACCATATTAGAGACACATATTTCCCTCTGATTACACAGACCCACAAAGAATTAAAAAACAAATCCTATTTTGATAAACTCCCATATCTACTGGGTGAAATTCCACAGTGTGACATCACAGCAGCAAGATTTGTGACCTGTTGCCACAAAAAAAGGGCAACCAGTGAAGAACAAACACCATTGTAAATACAACCTATATTTATGCTTATTTATTTTCCCTTTTGTACTTGAACTATTTGCGCATAATTAACAACATTGTATATAGACATAGTATGACATTTAAAATGTCTTTATTATTTTGAAACGTTTGTGAGTGTAATGTTTACTGTTCATTTATATTGTTTATTTCACTTTTATTTATTATCTATTTTACTTGCTTTGGCAATGTTAACATATGTTTCCCATGCCTTGAATTGAAATGTATTGAATTGAGAGAGCAAATAGAGAGAGATAAAATACATTACGAACCTAAATAAATCATTATTTCAAGATGGATGATTCATTTTGAAAACAATCCGACAGAACATGCATTTTCAAGGACATCTATGACGTTGTGAACTTTAAAGATATCAGCCCGTGCTCTTTAAACAGGGCTCTTAGATGTAAATCAAACTGAAAGATATCAGCCCGTTTAAACAGCTCTTTAAACAGGGCTCTTAGATGTTAATCAAACTGATGCATACAAACCCTTAGCTGTGATGTTACACCATGCTGAGTTCGCCAACAGAATGTCACTGGCTTCGTCCCAAATGACAGAATACTTCCTATATAGTGCACTACACTGTAACGCAAAAAAATGTCAATTATACAGTCATTTTCTCTATTAACAACGGTAAAATACTATGAAATGTTTTACTGCAGCATACTGTAAATGATATCAGCGTGTTATTATCAGAGAGATGTTTTTGCTCCAGTGTTTGCATCAGAACTTTGTGGTGCATCGGTAAGTCGTTAGCTTCAGGAGCCTATAATCAGTTGGTCCTCCATCTCTCTCTCCACCCCGTCGTTAGCTTCAGGAGCCTATAATCAGTTGGTCCTCCATCTCTCTCTCTCCACCCCGTCGTTAGCTTCAGGAGCCTATAATCAGTTGGTCCTCCATCTCTCTCTCCACCCCGTCGTTAGCTTCAGGAGCCTATAATCAGTTGGTCCTCCATCTCTCTCTCTCCACCCCGTCGTTAGCTTCAGGAGCCTATAATCAGTTGGTCCTCCATCTCTCTCTCCACCCCCGTTAGCTTCAGGAGCCTATAATCAGTTGGTCCTCCATCTCTCTCTCTCCACCCCGTCGTTAGCTTCTTTATAATCAGTTGGTCCTCCATCTCTCTCTCTCCACCCCCGTTAGCTTCAGGAGCCTATAATCAGTTGGTCCTCCATCTCTCTCTCTCCACCCCCGTTAGCTTCAGGAGCCTATAATCAGTTGGTCCTCCATCTCTCTCTCTCCACCCCGTCGTTAGCTTCTTTATAATCAGTTGGTCCTCCATCTCTCTCTCCACCCCGTCGTTAGCTTCAGGAGCCTATAATCAGTTGGTCCTCCATCTCTCTCTCCACCCCCGTTAGCTTCAGGAGCCTATAATCAGTTGGTCCTCCATCTCTCTCTCCACCCCCGTTAGATTCAGGAGCCTATAATCAGTTGGTCCTCCATCTCTCTCTCCACCCCGTCGTTAGCTTCTTTATAATCAGTTGGTCCTCCATCTCTCTCTCCACCCCGTCGTTAGCTTCAGGAGCCTATAATCAGTTGGTCCTCCATCTCTCTCTCTCCACCCCGTCGTTAGCTTCAGGAGCCTATAATCAGTTGGTCCTCCATCTCTCTCTCCACCCCGTCGTTAGCTTCAGGAGCCTATAATCAGTTGGTCCTCCATCTCTCTCTCCACCCCGTCGTTAGCTTCAGGAGCCTATAATCAGTTGGTCCTCCATCTCTCTCTCCACCCCGTCGTTAGCTTCAGGAGCCTATAATCAGTTGGTCCTCCATCTCTCTCTCCACCCCGTCGTTAGCTTCAGGAGCCTATAATCAGTTGGTCCTCCATCTCTCTCTCTCCACCCCGTCGTTAGCTTCAGGAGCCTATAATCAGTTGGTCCTCCATCTCTCTCTCCACCCCGTTGTTAGCTTCAGGAGCCTATAATCAGTTGGTCCTCCATCTCTCTCTCCACCCCGTTAGCTTCAGGAGCCTATAATCAGTTGGTCCTCCATCTCTCTCTCCACCCCGTCGTTAGCTTCAGGAGCCTATAATCAGTTGGTCCTCCATCTCTCTCTCCACCCGTCGTTAGCTTCAGGAGCCTATAATCAGTTGGTCCTCCATCTCTCTCTCTCCACCCAGGAGCCTATAATCAGTTGGTCCTCCATCTCTCTCTCCACCCCGTTAGCTTCAGGAGCCTATAATCAGTTGGTCCTCCATCTCTCTCTCCACCCCGTCGTTAGCTTCAGGAGCCTATAATCAGTTGGTCCTCCATCTCTCTCTCCACCCCGTTAGTTAGCTTTATAATCAGTTGGTCCTCCATCTCTCTCTCCACCCCCCGTTAGCTTCAGGAGCCTATAATCAGTTGGTCCTCCATCTCTCTCTCCACCCCGTCGTTAGCTTCAGGAGCCTATAATCAGTTGGTCCTCCATCTCTCTCTCCACCCCCCGTTAGCTTCAGGAGCCTATAATCAGTTGGTCCTCCATCTCTCTCTCCACCCCGTCGTTAGCTTCAGGAGCCTATAATCAGTTGGTCCTCCATCTCTCTCTCCACCCCGTCGTTAGCTTCAGGAGCCTATAATCAGTTGGTCCTCCATCTCTCTCTCTCCACCCCGTCGTTAGCTTCAGGAGCCTATAATCAGTTGGTCCTCCATCTCTCTCTCCACCCCGTCGTTAGCTTCTTTATAATCAGTTGGTCCTCCATCTCTCTCTCCACCCCGTCGTTAGCTTCAGGAGCCTATAATCAGTTGGTCCTCCATCTCTCTCTCCACCCCCGTTAGTTAGCTTCAGGAGCCTATAATCAGTTGGTCCTCCATCTCTCTCTCTCCACCCCGTCGTTAGCTTCAGGAGCCTATAATCAGTTGGTCCTCCATCTCTCTCTCCACCCCGTCGTTAGCTTCAGGAGCCTATAATCAGTTGGTCCTCCATCTCTCTCTCCACCCCGTCGTTAGCTTCTTTATAATCAGTTGGTCCTCCATCTCTCTCTCCACCCCATCGTTAGCTTCAGGAGCCTATAATCAGTTGGTCCTCCATCTCTCTCTCCACCCCGTCGTTAGCTTCAGGAGCCTATAATCAGTTGGTCCTCCATCTCTCTCTCCACCCCGTCGTTAGCTTCTTTATAATCAGTTGGTCCTCCATCTCTCTCTCTCCACCCCGTCGTTAGCTTCAGGAGCCTATAATCAGTTGGTCCTCCATCTCTCTCTCCACCCCGTCGTTAGCTTCTTTATAATCAGTTGGTCCTCCATCTCTCTTTCCACCCCGTCGTTAGCTTCTTTATAATCAGTTGGTCCTCCATCTCTCTCTCCACCCCGTCGTTAGCTTCAGGAGCCTATAATCAGTTGGTCCTCCATCTCTCTCTCTCCACCCCGTCGTTAGCTTCAGGAGCCTATAATCAGTTGGTCCTCCATCTCTCTCTCTCCACCCCGTTAGCTTCAGCCTTAGCTTCTTTATAATCAGTTGGTCCTCCATCTCTCTCTCTCCACCCCGTCGTTAGCTTCAGGAGCCTATAATCAGTTGGTCCTCCATCTCTCTCTCCACCCCGTCGTTAGCTTCTTTATAATCAGTTGGTCCTCCATCTCTCTCTCCACCCCGTCGTTAGCTTCAGGAGCCTATAATCAGTTGGTCCTCCATCTCTCTCTCCACCCCGTCGTTAGCTTCAGGAGCCTATAATCAGTTGGTCCTCCATCTCTCTCTCCTCCCCGTCGTTAGCTTCAGGAGCCTATAATCAGTTGGTCCTCCATCTCTCTCTCCACCCAGGAGCCTATAATCAGTTAGCTTCAGGAGCCTATAATCAGTTGGTCCTCCATCTCTCTCTCCACCCCCGTTAGCTTCAGGAGCCTATAATCAGTTGGTCCTCCATCTCTCTCTCCACCCCGTCGTTAGCTTCTTTATAATCAGTTGGTCCTCCATCTCTCTCTCTCCACCCCGTCGTTAGCTTCTTTATAATCAGTTGGTCCTCCATCTCTCTCTCCACCCCGTCGTTAGCTTCAGGAGCCTATAATCAGTTGGTCCTCCATCTCTCTCTCCACCCTCGTTCAGCTTCAGGAGCCTATAATCAGTTGGTCCTCCATCTCTCTCTCCACCCCGTCGTTAGCTTCAGGAGCCTATAATCAGTTGGTCCTCCATCTCTCTCTCCACCCCGTCGTTAGCTTCAGGAGCCTATAATCAGTTGGTCCTCCATCTCTCTCTCCACCCCGTCGTTAGCTTCAGGAGCCTATAATCAGTTGGTCCTCCATCCTCCATCTCTCTCTCCACCCCGTCGTTAGCTTCAGGAGCCTATAATCAGTTGGTCCTCCATCTCTCTCTCTCCACCCCGTCGTTAGCTTCAGGAGCCTATAATCAGTTGGTCCTCCATCTCTCTCTCCACCCCGTCGTTAGCTTCAGGAGCCTATAATCAGTTGGTCCTCCATCTCTCTCTCCACCCCGTCGTTAGCTTCAGGAGCCTATAATCAGTTGGTCCTCCATCTCTCTCTCCTCCACCCCGTCGTTAGCTTCAGGAGCCTATAATCAGTTGGTCCTCCATCTCTCTCTCCACCCCGTCGTTAGCTTCAGGAGCCTATAATCAGTTGGTCCTCCATCTCTCTCTCCACCCCGTCGTTAGCTTCAGGAGCCTATAATCAGTTGGTCCTCCATCTCTCTCTCCACCCCGTCGTTAGCTTCAGGAGCCTATAATCAGTTGGTCCTCCATCTCTCTCTCCACCCCGTCGTTAGCTTCAGGAGCCTATAATCAGTTGGTCCTCCATCTCTCTCTCCACCCCGTCGTTAGCTTCAGGAGCCTATAATCAGTTGGTCCTCCATCTCTCTCTCCACCCCGTCGTTAGCTTCAGGAGCCTATAATCAGTTGGTCCTCCATCTCTCTCTCCACCCCGTCGTTAGCTTCTTATAATCAGTTGGTCCTCCATCTCTCTCTCCACCCCGTCGTTAGCTTCAGGAGCCTATAATCAGTTGGTCCTCCATCTCTCTCTCCACCCCGTCGTTAGCTTCAGGAGCCTATAATCAGTTGGTCCTCCATCTCTCTCTCCACCCCGTCGTTAGCTTCTTATAATCAGTTGGTCCTCCATCTCTCTCTCCACCCCGTCGTTAGCTTCAGGAGCCTATAATCAGTTGGTCCTCCATCTCTCTCTCTCCACCCCGTCGTTAGCTTCAGGAGCCTATAATCAGTTGGTCCTCCATCTCTCTCCACCCCGTCGTTAGCTTCTTTATAATCAGTTGGTCCTCCATCTCTCTCTCCACCCCGTCGTTAGCTTCAGGAGCCTATAATCAGTTGGTCCTCCATCTCTCTCTCCACCCCGTCGTTAGCTTCAGGAGCCTATAATCAGTTGGTCCTCCATCTCTCTCTCCACCCCGTCGTTAGCTTCAGGAGCCTATAATCAGTTGGTCCTCCATCTCTCTCTCCACCCCGTCGTTAGCTTCAGGAGCCTATAATCAGTTGGTCCTCCATCTCTCTCTCCACCCCGTCGTTAGCTTCAGGAGCCTATAATCAGTTGGTCCTCCATCTCTCTCCACCCCGTCGTTAGCTTCAGGAGCCTATAATCAGTTGGTCCTCCATCTCTCTCTCCACCCCGTCGTTAGCTTCAGGAGCCTATAATCAGTTGGTCCTCCATCTCTCTCTCCACCCCGTCGTTAGCTTCAGGAGCCTATAATCAGTTGGTCCTCCATCTCTCTCTCCACCCCGTCGTTAGCTTCAGGAGCCTATAATCAGTTGGTCCTCCATCTCTCTCTCCACCCCGTCGTTAGCTTCAGGAGCCTATAATCAGTTGGTCCTCCATCTCTCTCTCTCCACCCCGTCGTTAGCTTCAGGAGCCTATAATCAGTTGGTCCTCCATCTCTCTCTCCACCCCGTCGTTAGCTTCAGGAGCCTATAATCAGTTGGTCCTCCATCTCTCTCCACCCCGTCGTTAGCTTCAGGAGCCTATAATCAGTTGGTCCTCCATCTCTCTCTCCACCCCGTCGTTAGCTTCAGGAGCCTATAATCAGTTGGTCCTCCATCTCTCTCTCCACCCCGTCGTTAGCTTCTTTATAATCAGTTGGTCCTCCATCTCTCTCTCTCCACCCCGTCGTTAGCTTCAGGAGCCTATAATCAGTTGGTCCTCCATCTCTCTCTCCACCCCGTCGTTAGCTTCAGGAGCCTATAATCAGTTGGTCCTCCATCTCTCTCTCCACCCCGTCGTTAGCTTCAGGAGCCTATAATCAGTTGGTCCTCCATCTCCTCCATAGCTTCTATAATCAGTTGGTCTCCACCCCGTCGTTAGCTTCAGGAGCCTATAATCAGTTGGTCCTCCATCTCTCTCTCCACCCCGTCGTTAGCTTCAGGAGCCTATAATCAGTTGGTCCTCCATCTCTCTCTCTCCACCCCAGTTGGTCGTTAGCTTCAGGAGCCTATAATCAGTTGGTCCTCCATCTCTCTCTCCACCCCGTCGTTAGCTTCTTTATAATCAGTTGGTCCTCCATCTCTCTCTCCACCCCGTCGTTAGCTTCAGGAGCCTATAATCAGTTGGTCCTCCATCTCTCTCTCCACCCCGTCGTTAGCTTCAGGAGCCTATAATCAGTTGGTCCTCCATCTCTCTCTCCACCCCGTCGTTAGCTTCAGGAGCCTATAATCAGTTGGTCCTCCATCTCTCTCTCCACCCCGTCGTTAGCTTCAGGAGCCTATAATCAGTTGGTCCTCCATCTCTCTCTCCACCCCGTCGTTAGCTTCTTTATAATCAGTTGGTCCTCCATCTCTGTCTCCACCCCGTCGTTAGCTTCAGGAGCCTATAATCAGTTGGTCCTCCATCTCTCTCTCCACCCCGTCGTTAGCTTCAGGAGCCTATAATCAGTTGGTCCTCCATCTCTCTCTCCACCCCGTCGTTAGCTTCAGGAGCCTATAATCAGTTGGTCCTCCATCTCTCTCTCCACCCCGTCGTTAGCTTCAGGAGCCTATAATCAGTTGGTCCTCCATCTCTCTCTCCACCCGTCGTTAGCTTCAGGAGCCTATAATCAGTTGGTCCTCCATCTCTCTCTCCACCCCGTCGTTAGCTTCAGGAGCCTATAATCAGTTGGTCCTCCATCTCTCTCTCTCCACCCCGTTAGCTTCAGGAGCCTATAATCAGTTGGTCCTCCATCTCTCTCTCCACCCCGTCGTTAGCTTCAGGAGCCTATAATCAGTTGGTCCTCCATCTCTCTCTCCACCCCGTCGTTAGCTTCAGGAGCCTATAATCAGTTGGTCCTCCATCTCTCTCTCCACCCCGTCGTTAGCTTCAGGAGCCTATAATCAGTTGGTCCTCCATCTCTCTCTCCACCCCGTCGTTAGCTTCAGGAGCCTATAATCAGTTGGTCCTCCATCTCTCTCTCCACCCCGTCGTTAGCTTCAGGAGCCTATAATCAGTTGGTCCTCCATCTCTCTCTCCACCCCGTCGTTAGCTTCAGGAGCCTATAATCAGTTGGTCCTCCATCTCTCTCTCCACCCCGTCGTTAGCTTCAGGAGCCTATAATCAGTTGGTCCTCCATCTCTCTCTCCACCCCGTCGTTAGCTTCAGGAGCCTATAATCAGTTGGTCCTCCATCTCTCTCTCCACCCCGTCGTTAGCTTCTTTATAATCAGTTGGTCCTCCATCTCTCTCTCCACCCCGTCGTTAGCTTCTTTATAATCAGTTGGTCCTCCATCTCTCTCTCCACCCCGTCGTTAGCTTCAGGAGCCTATAATCAGTTGGTCCTCCATCTCTCTCTCCACCCCGTCGTTAGCTTCAGGAGCCTATAATCAGTTGGTCCTCCATCTCTCTCTCCACCCCGTCGTTAGCTTCAGGAGCCTATAATCAGTTGGTCCTCCATCTCTCTCTCCACCCCGTCGTTAGCTTTCTTTATAATCAGTTGGTCCTCCATCTCTCTCTCCACCCCGTCGTTAGCTTCAGGAGCCTATAATCAGTTGGTCCTCCATCTCTCTCTCCACCCCGTCGTTAGCTTCAGGAGCCTATAATCAGTTGGTCCTCCATCTCTCTCTCCACCCCCGTTAGCTTCAGGAGCCTATAATCAGTTGGTCCTCCATCTCTCTCTCCACCCCGTCGTTAGCTTCAGGAGCCTATAATCAGTTGGTCCTCCATCTCTCTCTCCACCCCGTCGTTAGCTTCAGCTTCAGGAGCCTATAATCAGTTGGTCCTCCATCTCTCTCTCCACCCCGTCGTTAGCTTCAGGAGCCTATAATCAGTTGGTCCTCCATCTCTCTCTCTCCACCCCGTCGTTAGCTTCAGGAGCCTATAATCAGTTGGTCCTCCATCTCTCTCTCCACCCCGTCGTTAGCTTCAGGAGCCTATAATCAGTTGGTCCTCCATCTCTCTCTCCACCCCGTCGTTAGCTTCAGGAGCCTATAATCAGTTGGTCCTCCATCTCTCTCTCCACCCCGTCGTTAGCTTCAGGAGCCTATAATCAGTTGGTCCTCCATCTCTCTCCACCCCGTCGTTAGCTTCAGGAGCCTATAATCAGTTGGTCCTCCATCTCTCTCTCCACCCCGTCGTTAGCTTCTTTATAATCAGTTGGTCCTCCATCTCTCTCTCCACCCCGTCGTTAGCTTATTTATAATCAGTTGGTCCTCCATCTCTCTCTCCACCCCCGTTAGCTTCAGGAGCCTATAATCAGTTGGTCCTCCATCTCTCTCTCCACCCCGTCGTTAGCTTCAGGAGCCTATAATCAGTTGGTCCTCCATCTCTCTCTCCACCCCGTCGTTAGCTTCTTTATAATCAGTTGGTCCTCCATCTCTCTCTCTCCACCCCGTCGTTAGCTTCAGGAGCCTATAATCAGTTGGTCCTCCATCTCTCTCTCCACCCCGTCGTTAGCTTCAGGAGCCTATAATCAGTTGGTCCTCCATCTCTCTCTCCACCCCGTCGTTAGCTTCTTTATAATCAGTTGGTCCTCCATCTCTCTCTCCACCCCGTCGTTAGCTTCAGGAGCCTATAATCAGTTGGTCCTCCATCTCTCTCTCCACCCCGTCGTTAGCTTCAGGAGCCTATAATCAGTTGGTCCTCCATCTCTCTCTCTCCACCCCGTCGTTAGCTTCAGGAGCCTATAATCAGTTGGTCCTCCATCTCTCTCTCCACCCCGTCGTTAGCTTCTTTATAATCAGTTGGTCCTCCATCTCTCTCTCTCCACCCCGTCGTTAGCTTCAGGAGCCTATAATCAGTTGGTCCTCCATCTCTCTCTCCACCCCGTCGTTAGCTTCAGGAGCCTATAATCAGTTGGTCCTCCATCTCTCTCTCCACCCCGTCGTTAGCTTCTTTATAATCAGTTGGTCCTCCATCTCTTTATAATCTCTCCACCCCGTCGTTAGCTTCAGGAGCCTATAATCAGTTGGTCCTCCATCTCTCTCTCCACCCCGTCGTTAGCTTCAGGAGCCTATAATCAGTTGGTCCTCCATCTCTCTCCACCCCGTCGTTAGCTTCTTTATAATCAGTTGGTCCTCCATCTCTCTCTCCACCCCGTCGTTAGCTTCAGGAGCCTATAATCAGTTGGTCCTCCATCTCTCTCTCCACCCCGTCGTTAGCTTCAGGAGCCTATAATCAGTTGGTCCTCCATCTCTCTCTCCACCCCGTCGTTAGCTTCAGGAGCCTATAATCAGTTGGTCCTCCATCTCTCTCTCCACCCCGTCGTTAGCTTCAGGAGCCTATAATCAGTTGGTCCTCCATCTCTCTCTCCACCCCGTCGTTAGCTTCAGGAGCCTATAATCAGTTGGTCCTCCATCTCTCTCTCCACCCCGTCGTTAGCTTCTTTATAATCAGTTGGTCCTCCATCTCTCTCTCCACCCCGTCGTTAGCTTCAGGAGCCTATAATCAGTTGGTCCTCCATCTCTCTCTCTCCACCCCGTCGTTAGCTTCAGGAGCCTATAATCAGTTGGTCCTCCATCTCTCTCTCCACCCCGTCGTTAGCTTCAGGAGCCTATAATCAGTTGGTCCTCCATCTCTCTCTCTCCACCCCCCCGTTAGCTTCAGGAGCCTATAATCAGTTGGTCCTCCATCTCTCTCTCCTCCCCCCCGTTAGCTTCAGGAGCCTATAATCAGTTGGTCCTCCATCTCTCTCTCCACCCCGTCGTTAGCTTCAG
Source organism: Oncorhynchus tshawytscha (assembly GCF_018296145.1). Taxonomy (NCBI): domain Eukaryota; kingdom Metazoa; phylum Chordata; class Actinopteri; order Salmoniformes; family Salmonidae; genus Oncorhynchus; species Oncorhynchus tshawytscha. Next base: position 92,407,004 of record NC_056441.1, on the reverse strand, counting down.
GCCTATAATCAGTTGGCCTATAATCAGTTGGTCCTCCATCTCTCTCTCCACCCCGTCGTTAGCTTCAGGAGCCTATAATCAGTTGGTCCTCCATCTCTCTCTCTCCACCCCGTCGTTAGCTTCAGGAGCCTATAATCAGTTGGTCCTCCATCTCTCTCTCCACCCCGTCGTTAGCTTCAGGAGCCTATAATCAGTTGGTCCTCCATCTCTCTCTTCCACCTATAATCGTTAGCTTCCAGGAGCCTATAATCAGTTGGTCCTCCATCTCTCTCTCCACCCCGTCGTTAGCTTCAGGAGCCTATAATCAGTTGGTCCTCCATCTCTCTCTCCACCCCGTCGTTAGCTTCAGGAGCCTATAATCAGTTGGTCCTCCATCTCTCTCTCCACCCCGTCGTTAGCTTCAGGAGCCTATAATCAGTTGGTCCTCCATCTCTCTCTCCACCCCGTCGTTAGCTTCAGGAGCCTATAATCAGTTGGTCCTCCATCTCTCTCTCCACCCCGTCGTTAGGAGCTTTATAATCAGTTGGTCCTCCATCTCTCTCTCCACCCCCGTTAGCTTCTTTATAATCAGTTGGTCCTCCATCTCTCTCTCCACCCCCGTTAGCTTCTTTATAATCAGTTGGTCCTCCATCTCTCTCTCCACCCCCCGTTAGCTTCTTTATAATCAGTTGGTCCTCCATCTCTCTCTCCACCCCGTCGTTAGCTTCTTTATAATCAGTTGGTCCTCCATCTCTCTCTCCACCCCGTCGTTAGCTTCTTTATAATCAGTTGGTCCTCCATCTCTCTCTCCACCCCCCGTTAGCTTCTTTATAATCAGTTGGTCCTCCATCTCTCTCTCTCCACCCCGTCGTTAGCTTCAGGAGCCTATAATCAGTTGGTCCTCCATCTCTCTCTCCACCCCCCCGTTAGCTTCTTTATAATCAGTTGGTCCTCCATCTCTCTCTCCACCCCGTCGTTAGCTTCAGGAGCCTATAATCAGTTGGTCCTCCATCTCTCTCTCCACCCCCCCGTTAGCTTCAGGAGCCTATAATCAGTTGGTCCTCCATCTCTCTCTCTCCACCCCGTCGTTAGCTTCAGGAGCCTATAATCAGTTGGTCCTCCATCTCTCTCCACCCCGTCGTTAGCTTCAGGAGCCTATAATCAGTTGGTCCTCCATCTCTCTCTCCACCCCGTCGTTAGCTTCAGGAGCCTATAATCAGTTGGTCCTCCATCTCTCTCTCCACCCCGTCGTTAGCTTCAGGAGCCTATAATCAGTTGGTCCTCCATCTCTCTCTCCACCCCGTCGTTAGCTTCAGGAGCCTATAATCAGTTGGTCCTCCATCTCTCTCTCCACCCCGTCGTTAGCTTCAGGAGCCTATAATCAGTTGGTCCTCCATCTCTCTCTCCACCCCGTCGTTAGCTTCTTTATAATCAGTTGGTCCTCCATCTCTCTCTCCACCCCCCCGTTAGCTTCTTTATAATCAGTTGGTCCTCCATCTCTCTCTCCTCCACCCCCGTTAGCTTCTTTATAATCAGTTGGTCCTCCATCTCTCTCCACCCCCGTTAGCTTCTTTATAATCAGTTGGTCCTCCATCTCTCTCTCCACCCCCGTTAGCTTCAGGAGCTTTATAATCAGTTGGTCCTCCATCTCTCTCTCCACCCCTGTCGTTAGCTTCTTTATAATCAGTTGGTCCTCCATCTCTCTCTCCACCCCGTCGTTAGCTTCTTTATAATCAGTTGGTCCTCCATCTCTCTCTCCACCCCGTCGTTAGCTTCAGGAGCCTATAATCAGTTGGTCCTCCATCTCTCTCTCCACCCCCCCGTTAGCTTCTTTATAATCAGTTGGTCCTCCATCTCTCTCTCCACCCCGTCGTTAGCTTCAGGAGCCTATAATCAGTTGGTCCTCCATCTCTCTCTCCACCCCCGTTAGCTTCAGGAGCCTATAATCAGTTGGTCCTCCATCTCTCTCTCTCCACCCCGTCGTTAGCTTCAGGAGCCTATAATCAGTTGGTCCTCCATCTCTCTCTCCACCCCGTCGTTAGCTTCAGGAGCCTATAATCAGTTGGTCCTCCATCTCTCTCTCCACCCCGTCGTTAGCTTCTTTATAATCAGTTGGTCCTCCATCTCTCTCTCCACCCCGTCGTTAGCTTCAGGAGCCTATAATCAGTTGGTCCTCCATCTCTCTCTCCACCCCGTCGTTAGCTTCAGGAGCCTATAATCAGTTGGTCCTCCATCTCTCTCTCTCCACCCCGTCGTTAGCTTCAGGAGCCTATAATCAGTTGGTCCTCCATCTCTCTCTCTCCACCCCGTCGTTAGCTTCTTTATAATCAGTTGGTCCTCCATCTCTCTCTCCACCCCGTCGTTAGCTTCAGGAGCCTATAATCAGTTGGTCCTCCATCTCTCTCTCCACCCCGTCGTTAGCTTCAGGAGCCTATAATCAGTTGGTCCTCCATCTCTCTCTCCACCCCGTCGTTAGCTTCTTTATAATCAGTTGGTCCTCCATCTCTCTCTCTCCACCCCGTCGTTAGCTTCAGGAGCCTATAATCAGTTGGTCCTCCATCTCTCTCTCCACCCCGTCGTTAGCTTCAGGAGCCTATAATCAGTTGGTCCTCCATCTCTCTCTCCACCCCGTCGTTAGCTTCTTTATAATCAGTTGGTCCTCCATCTCTCTCTCCACCCCGTCGTTAGCTTCAGGAGCCTATAATCAGTTGGTCCTCCATCTCTCTCTCTCCACCCCGTCGTTAGCTTCAGGAGCCTATAATCAGTTGGTCCTCCATCTCTCTCTCCACCCCGTCGTTAGCTTCAGGAGCCTATAATCAGTTGGTCCTCCATCTCTCTCTCCACCCCGTCGTTAGCTTCAGGAGCCTATAATCAGTTGGTCCTCCATCTCTCTCTCCACCCCGTCGTTAGCTTCAGGAGCCTATAATCAGTTGGTCCTCCATCTCTCTCTCCACCCCGTCGTTAGCTTCAGGAGCTTTATAATCAGTTGGTCCTCCATCTCTCTCTCCACCCCGTCGTTAGCTTCAGGAGCCTATAATCAGTTGGTCCTCCATCTCTCTCTCCACCCCGTCGTTAGCTTCAGGAGCCTATAATCAGTTGGTCCTCCATCTCTCTCTCCACCCCGTCGTTAGCTTCAGGAGCCTATAATCAGTTGGTCCTCCATCTCTCTCTCCACCCCCGTTAGCTTCAGGAGCCTATAATCAGTTGGTCCTCCATCTCTCTCTCTCCACCCCCGTTAGCTTCAGGAGCCTATAATCAGTTGGTCCTCCATCTCTCTCTCCACCCCGTCGTTAGCTTCAGGAGCCTATAATCAGTTGGTCCTCCATCTCTCTCTCCACCCCCGTTAGCTTCAGGAGCCTATAATCAGTTGGTCCTCCATCTCTCTCTCCACCCCGTCGTTAGCTTCAGGAGCCTATAATCAGTTGGTCCTCCATCTCTCTCTCTCCACCCCGTCGTTAGCTTCAGGAGCCTATAATCAGTTGGTCCTCCAGTTGGTCCTCCATCTCTCTCTCTCCACCCCGTCGTTAGCTTCAGGAGCCTATAATCAGTTGGTCCTCCATCTCTCCTCCACCCCCGTTAGCTTCAGGAGCCTATAATCGTTAGCTTCAGGAGCCTATAATCAGTTGGTCCTCCATCTCTCTCTCCACCCCGTCGTTAGCTTCAGGAGCCTATAATCAGTTGGTCCTCCATCTCTCTCTCCACCCCGTCGTTAGCTTCAGGAGCCTATAATCAGTTGGTCCTCCATCTCTCTCTCCACCCCGTCGTTAGCTTCAGGAGCCTATAATCAGTTGGTCCTCCATCTCTCTCTCCACCCCGTCGTTAGCTTCTTTATAATCAGTTGGTCCTCCATCTCTCTCTCCACCCCGTCGTTAGCTTCTTTATAATCAGTTGGTCCTCCATCTCTCTCTCTCCACCCCCCGTTAGCTTCAGGAGCCTTTATAATCAGTTGGTCCTCCATCTCTCTCTCCACCCCCGTTAGCTTCTTTATAATCAGTTGGTCCTCCATCTCTCTCTCCACCCCGTCGTTAGCTTCTTTATAATCAGTTGGTCCTCCATCTCTCTCTCCACCCCGTCGTTAGCTTCTTTATAATCAGTTGGTCCTCCATCTCTCTCTCCACCCCGTCGTTAGCTTCTTTATAATCAGTTGGTCCTCCATCTCTCTCTCCACCCCGTCGTTAGCTTCAGGAGCCTATAATCAGTTGGTCCTCCATCTCTCCACCCCCCGTTAGCTTCTTTATAATCAGTTGGTCCTCCATCTCTCTCTCCACCCCGTCGTTAGCTTCAGGAGCCTATAATCAGTTGGTCCTCCATCTCTCTCTCCACCCCCGTTAGCTTCAGGAGCCTATAATCAGTTGGTCCTCCATCTCTCTCTCTCCACCCCGTCGTTAGCTTCAGGAGCCTATAATCAGTTGGTCCTCCATCTCTCTCTCCACCCGTCGTTAGCTTCAGGAGCCTATAATCAGTTGGTCCTCCATCTCTCTCTCTCCACCCCGTCGTTAGCTTCAGGAGCCTATAATCAGTTGGTCCTCCATCTCTCTCTCCACCCCCGTTAGCTTCAGGAGCCTATAATCAGTTGGTCCTCCATCTCTCTCTCCACCCCGTCGTTAGCTTCAGGAGCCTATAATCAGTTGGTCCTCCATCTCTCTCTCCACCCCGTCGTTAGCTTCAGGAGCCTATAATCAGTTGGTCCTCCATCTCTCTCTCCACCCCGTCGTTAGCTTCAGGAGCCTATAATCAGTTGGTCCTCCATCTCTCTCTCCACCCCGTCGTTAGCTTCAGGAGCCTATAATCAGTTGGTCCTCCATCTCTCTCTCTCCACCCCTATAATCAGTTGGTCCTCCAGCTTCAGGAGCCTATAATCAGTTGGTCCTCCATCTCTCTCTCTCCACCCCGTCGTTAGCTTCTTTATAATCAGTTGGTCCTCCATCTCTCTCTCTCCACCCCGTCGTTAGCTTCAGGAGCCTATAATCAGTTGGTCCTCCATCTCTCTCTCCACCCCGTCGTTAGCTTCAGGAGCCTATAATCAGTTGGTCCTCCATCTCTCTCTCTCCACCCCGTCGTTAGCTTCAGGAGCCTATAATCAGTTGGTCCTCCATCTCTCTCTCCACCCCGTCGTTAGCTTCAGGAGCCTATAATCAGTTGGTCCTCCATCTCTCTCTCCACCCCGTCGTTAGCTTCTTTATAATCAGTTGGTCCTCCATCTCTCTCTCTCCACCCCGTTAGCTTCAGGAGCCTATAATCAGTTGGTCCTCCATCTCTCTCTCCACCCCCGTTAGCTTCAGGAGCCTATAATCAGTTGGTCCTCCATCTCTCTCTCCACCCCGTCGTTAGCTTCAGGAGCCTATAATCAGTTGGTCCTCCATCTCTCTCTCCACCCCGTCGTTAGCTTCAGGAGCCTATAATCAGTTGGTCCTCCATCTCTCTCTCTCCACCCCGTCGTTAGCTTCAGGAGCCTATAATCAGTTGGTCCTCCATCTCTCTCTCCACCCCGTCGTTAGCTTCAGGAGCCTATAATCAGTTGGTCCTCCATCTCTCTCTCCACCCCGTCGTTAGCTTCTTTATAATCAGTTGGTCCTCCATCTCTCTCTCTCCACCCCGTCGTTAGCTTCAGTTGGTTCAGGAGCCTATAATCAGTTGGTCCTCCATCTCTCTCTCCACCCCCCCGTTAGCTTCAGGAGCCTATAATCAGTTGGTCCTCCATCTCTCTCTCTCCACCCCGTCGTTAGCTTCAGGAGCCTATAATCAGTTGGTCCTCCATCTCTCTCTCCACCCCGTCGTTAGCTTCAGGAGCCTATAATCAGTTGGTCCTCCATCTCTCTCTCCACCCCGTCGTTAGCTTCAGGAGCCTATAATCAGTTGGTCCTCCATCTCTCTCTCCACCCCGTCGTTAGCTTCAGGAGCCTATAATCAGTTGGTCCTCCATCTCTCTCTCCACCCCGTCGTTAGCTTCAGGAGCCTATAATCAGTTGGTCCTCCATCTCTCTCTCCACCCCGTCGTTAGCTTCTTTATAATCAGTTGGTCCTCCATCTCTCTCTCCACCCCCGTTAGCTTCAGTTGGTCCTCCAGCCTATAATCAGTTGGTCCTCCATCTCTCTCTCCACCCCCGTTAGCTTCAGGAGCCTATAATCAGTTGGTCCTCCATCTCTCTCTCCACCCCGTCGTTAGCTTCAGGAGCCTATAATCAGTTGGTCCTCCATCTCTCTCTCCACCCCGTCGTTAGCTTCTTTATAATCAGTTGGTCCTCCATCTCTCTCTCCACCCCGTCGTTAGCTTCAGGAGCCTATAATCAGTTGGTCCTCCATCTCTCTCTCCACCCCGTCGTTAGCTTCTTTATAATCAGTTGGTCCTCCATCTCTCTCTCCACCCCGTCGTTAGCTTCAGGAGCCTATAATCAGTTGGTCCTCCATCTCTCTCTCCACCCCCGTTAGCTTCAGGAGCCTATAATCAGTTGGTCCTCCATCTCTCTCTCTCCACCCCGTCGTTAGCTTCAGGAGCCTATAATCAGTTGGTCCTCCATCTCTCTCTCCACCCCCGTTAGCTTCTTTATAATCAGTTGGTCCTCCATCTCTCTCCACCCGTCGTTAGCTCTCTCTCCACCCCGTCGTTAGCTTCAGGAGCCTATAATCAGTTGGTCCTCCATCTCTCTCTCCACCCCGTCGTTAGCTTCAGGAGCCTATAATCAGTTGGTCCTCCATCTCTCTCTCCACCCCGTCGTTAGCTTCAGGAGCCTATAATCAGTTGGTCCTCCATCTCTCTCTCTCCACCCCGTCGTTAGCTTCAGGAGCCTATAATCAGTTGGTCCTCCATCTCTCTCTCCACCCCGTCGTTAGCTTCAGGAGCCTATAATCAGTTGGTCCTCCATCTCTCTCTCCACCCCGTCGTTAGCTTCAGGAGCCTATAATCAGTTGGTCCTCCATCTCTCTCTCCACCCCGTCGTTAGCTTCAGGAGCCTATAATCAGTTGGTCCTCCATCTCTCTCTCCACCCCGTCGTTAGCTTCAGGAGCCTATAATCAGTTGGTCCTCCATCTCTCTCTCCACCCCGTCGTTAGCTTCAGGAGCCTATAATCAGTTGGTCCTCCATCTCTCTCTCCACCCCGTCGTTAGCTTCAGGAGCCTATAATCAGTTGGTCCTCCATCTCTCTCTCCACCCCGTCGTTAGCTTCTTTATAATCAGTTGGTCCTCCATCTCTCTCTCTCCACCCCCGTTAGCTTCTTTATAATCAGTTGGTCCTCCATCTCTCTCCACCCCGTCGTTAGCTTCAGGAGCCTATAATCAGTTGGTCCTCCATCTCTCTCTCCACCCCGTCGTTAGCTTCAGGAGCCTATAATCAGTTGGTCCTCCATCTCTCTCTCCACCCCCGTTAGCTTCTTTATAATCAGTTGGTCCTCCATCTCTCTCTCCACCCCGTCGTTAGCTTCAGGAGCCTATAATCAGTTGGTCCTCCATCTCTCTCTCCACCCCGTCGTTAGCTTCAGGAGCCTATAATCAGTTGGTCCTCCATCTCTCTCTCCACCCCCGTTAGCTTCAGGAGCCTATAATCAGTTGGTCCTCCATCTCTCTCTCCACCCCCGTTAGCTTCAGGAGCCTATAATCAGTTGGTCCTCCATCTCTCTCTCCACCCCGTCGTTAGCTTCTTTATAATCAGTTGGTCCTCCATCTCTCTCTCCACCCCCGTTAGCTTCAGGAGCCTATAATCAGTTGGTCCTCCATCTCTCTCTCCACCCCCGTTAGCTTCAGGAGCCTATAATCAGTTGGTCCTCCATCTCTCTCTCCACCCCGTCGTTAGCTTCAGGAGCCTATAATCAGTTGGTCCTCCATCTCTCTCTCCACCCCGTCGTTAGCTTCTTTATAATCAGTTGGTCCTCCATCTCTCTCCACCCCCGTTAGCTTCAGGAGCCTATAATCAGTTGGTTCACGTCATGCTTCCCTTTGTTGCCTTCAAGTTGTTCTAAAATGAAATCTATGGTTTATGTTTAGGATGCTTAAGACAGAAGCTTATACTTATACTAAATAAAACAAATAATTTGAACAACACTGCAGAAAGCGTGGTTTCACATAAAACAATTAGTGTGTCTTCAAAGGAATTCAAACACAGACCACATCCCTGTTTCATACTTACTCTACCTGGTATACCTGGTATACTACCAGTCAGATGAAGCTTTTAGTAAATATTCCTAACTATATTTGCAAGTACTGTGTCCGTGTTTGAAAGCAGCTTGGACTCAAAGAAAGTACTGGAACCAGTTGGTAGGATCTCACACGGTTTGAAAAACACGTAATCAAACAAAGCTTCGGACGTCATTGATGACGTACTTCTGATAACGTGATACAGGCATCGGCACACTGGTTCCAAGTTAGCTGCTTTGCGATTTCAAAGCATACCTCGGGGTTCTGGTATCAAACCTAACATCACTACAGTCCCTTGGACTGTCGGCGTTCAGCAGTGAAAACTCTTTTGAGTCTGCTGGGGACTCGCATGCTATTAAGTGTATGTTCGTAGGGACCCTGGATGACAGGTCAGCCTGGAGGAATGAGCCCATTCCAGGACCCGGGACCGGACTGGGTTAGGGACAAACAGCCGATTAGCCAGCCAACCTTCAGGTCCAGGCTGGGAGCGTTGCGCCTCACGGACCAGGTTCTCAATACCCCAATCCACAGTATCAGCAAGGCATGAGGTAGGGAGAATGGTTTCGGAAGTCGAGGGTGTGGCAGAGGAACTGTATAGGCGGAAGAGAGCATCTGGCTTCACATTTTTTTGATCCTGGACGGTAGGAAATGGTCAAGTTGAATCTGGTAAACAGGAGGGCCCACCGGGCCTGCCTTGTGTTGAGTCATTTGGCTGAAAGTAGATATTCCAAGTTATGGTCGGTCCAGACCAGGAATGGCTGTTCTGCTCCGTACAGCCAGTGCCTCCACTCTTCCAACGCCATCTTCACTGCCAGAAGTTCTCAGTTGCCAACATAGTAGTTCCTCTCAGCAGGATGGAGACAATGGGACAGGAAGGCACAGGGATGAAGCTTCTGGTCCTGGGCTGATCGCTGGGACAGGATGGCCCCCACTCCAACATCCGAAGCATCCACTTTAACCCATGGTCGTGGCATTCTGTCAAGGAACTGAGCCCTTCCAAAAGGATCCATAATCCATAATAAAGCCCAGGAAGAGTAGCTGCTGCAGGAACTAATGGGGATCCATAATAAACCCCAGGAAGAGTAGCTGCTGCAGGAACTAATGGGGATCCATAATAAAGCCCAGGAAGAGTAGCTGCTGCCTTGGCAGGAACTAATGGGGATCCATAATAAACCCCAGGAAGAGTAGCTGCTGCTTTGGCAGGAACTAATGGGGATCCATAATAAACCCCAGGAAGAGTAGCTGCTGCCTTGACAGGAACTAATGGGGATCCATAATAAACCCCAGGAAGAGTAGCTGCTGCCTTGGCAGGAACAAATGGGGATCCATAATAAACCCCAGGAAGAGTAGCTGCTGCCTTGACAGGAACTAATGGGGATCCATAATAAACCCCAGGAAGAGGAGCTGCTGCCTTGGCAGGAACTAATGGGGATCCATAATAAACCCCAGGAAGAGTAGCTGCTGCCTTGGCAGGAACTAATGGGGATCCATAATAAACCCCAGGAAGAGTAGCTGCTGCCTTAGCAGGAACTAATGGGGATCCATAATAAACCCCAGGAAGAGTAGCTGCTGCCTTAGCAGGAACTAATGGGGATAATACATGCTCCCTTGTAATTACAGTAAAATAGATCATCCATTTCATTCATCCATTATTTTATTCATTGCGATTATGGTAGCATTTATTTTCCGGTATAATACAGTCAATTTTACAGTATAATACAGTCATTGTTTGTCTTTGCAGAGCACTTACTTTGATAACGTATTTATATTCCAGTAGGTGGGATGGCATATTGCTGCAGAATGCTGTGGTAGCCATGCGGGTTAATTGTGCCTTGAATTCTAAATAAATCATTGACAGTGTCACCAGCAAAGCACCCCCACACCATCACACCTCCTCCTCCATGCTTCACGGTGGGAACCACACATGCAGAGATCATCCGTTCAACTTCTCTGCGTTTGACAAAGACACAGCGGTTGGAACCAAAAAAGTCTCAAATGTGGACTCATCAGAACAAAGGACAGATTTCCACCAGTCTAATGTCCGTTGCTCGTGTTTCTTGGACCAAGCAAGTCTCTTCTTATTATTGGTGTCCTTTAGTAGTGGGTTTCTCTGCAGCAATTCGACCATGAAGACCTGATTCACACAGTCTCCTCTGAACAGTTGATGTTGAGATGTGTCCGTTACTTGAATTCTGTGAAGCATTTATTACCAATCTTGCTGCTGTGATGGAACACTGGTATTTCACCCAGTAGATATGGGAGTTTATCAAAAATGGATTTGTTTTTTGGAATTCTTTGTGGATCTGTGTAATCTGAGGGAAATATGTCTCTCTAATATGGTCATACATTGGGCAGGAGGTTAGGAAGTGCAGCTCAGTTTCCACCTCATTCTGTGGGCAGTGAGCACATAGCCTGTCTTCTCTTGAGAGCCATGTCTGCCTACGGCGGCCTTTCTCAATAGCAAGGCTATGCTCACTGAATCTGTACATAGTCAAAGCTTTCCTTAAGTTTGGGTCAGTCACAGTGGTCAGGTATTCTGCCACTGTGTACTCTCTGTGTAGGGCCAAACAGCATTCTAGTGTGTTCAGTTTTTTTGTTAATTCTTTCCAATGTGTCAAGTAATTATCTTTTTGTTTTCTCATGATTTGGTTGGGTCTAATTGTGTTGCTGTCCTGGGGCTGTGTGAGGTCTGTTTGAGTTTTTGAACAGAGCTCTCTCTGCCTCTATGAGCAGTGGAGCTTGTGTAATGAAATATGCATGAGTCTTGTTTGAACCCTGACAACAAAACTGTATCTACCGATGACAAACCTGACATTAATCGGCGCCTGCTCTCTCCAGCCCTCCTCCATCTCTCTCTATCTCTCTCTCTTTTCACCCCCCCTTCTCTCTCTCCAGCCCTCCTCCATCTCTCTCCATCTCTCTCTCTTTTCACCCCCCTTCTCTCTCTCCAGTCCCCCCCATCTCTCTCCATCTCTCTCTCCACCCCTCCTCCACCTCTCTCTCGACCCCTCCTCCATCTCTCTCTCGACCCCTCCTCCATGTCTCTCTACACCCCCTTCATCTGTCTCTCCACCCCTCCTCCATCTCTCTTCTCCCCTCCTCCACCTCTCTCTCCACCCCTCCTCCATCTCTTCTCCCATCCTCCATGTCTCTCTCCACCCCTCCTCCATCTCTCTCCCACCCCTCCTCCATCTCTCTCCACCCCTCCTCCATCTCTCTTATCCCTTCCTCCATCTCTCTCCACCCTCCTGCATCTCTCTCCACCCCTCCTGCATCTCTCTCCACCCCTCCTCCATCTCTCTCCACCCCTCCTCCATCTCTCTCCACCCCTCCTCCATCTCTCTTCTCTCCCTTCCTCCATCTCTCTCCACCCCTCCTCCATCTCTCTTCTCCCTTCCTCCATCTCTCTTCTCCGCTCCTCCATCTCTCTCCACCCTCCTCCATCTCTCTTCCCCTCCTCCATCTCTCTCCACCCCTCCTCCACCTCTCTCTCCACCCCTCCTCCATCTCTCTCTCCACCCCTCCTCCATCTCTCTCTCCACCCCTCCTGCATCTCTCTCCACCCCTCCTGCATCTCTCTCCACCCCTCCTGCATCTCTCTCCACCCCTCCTCCATCTCTCTTCTCCCCTCCTCCATCTCTCTCCACCCCTCCATCTCTCTTCTCCCCTTCTTCATCTTTCTCCACCCCCTCCTCCATCTCTCTTCTCCCCTCCTCCATCTCTCTCCACCCCTCCTCCACCTCTCTCTCCACCCCTCCTCCATCTCTCTCCACCCCTCCTCCATCTCTCTCAACTCCTCCTCCATCTCTCTCTCTACCCCTGCTCCATCTCTCTCTCCCCCCTCCTCCATCTCTCTCTCCACCCCTCCTCCATCTCTCTTCTCCCGCCTCCATGTCTCTCTCCACCCCTCCTCCATCTCTCTCTTCTCCCCTCCTCCATCTCTCTTCTCACCTCCTCCATCTCTCTTCTCCCCTCCTCCATCTCTGTCTACCCCCGCCATCTCACTTCTCCCTCCTCCATCTCTCTCCATCCCTGCTCCATCTCTCTTCTCCCCTCCTCCATCTCTCTTCTCCCCTCCTCCATCTCTCTCTCTACCCCTGCTCCATCTCTCTCTCCACCCCTCCTCCATCTCTCTCTCCACCCCTCCTCCATCTCTCTCTCCACCCCTCCTCCATCTCTCTCTCTACCCCTCCTCCATCTCTCTCTCCACCCCTCCTCCATCTCTCTCCACCCCTCCTCCATCTCTCTTCTCCCCTCCTCCATCTCTCTCTCCACCCCTCCTCCATCTCTCTCCACCCCTCCTCCATCTCTCTTCTCCCCTCCTCCATCTCTCTCCACCCCTCCTCCATCTCTCTCCACCCCTCCTCCATCTCTCTCCACCCTCCTCCATCTCTCTTCTCCCTCCTCCATCTCTCTCTCCACCCCTCCTCCATCTCTCTCTCCACCCCTCCTCCATCTCTCTCCACCCCTCCTCCATCTCTCTCCACCCTCCTCCATCTCTCTCTCCACCCCTCCTCCATCTCTCTCCACCCCTCCTCCATCTCTCTCCACCCCTCCTCCATCTCTCTCCACCCCTCCTCCATCTCTCTCCACCCCTCCTCCATCTCTCTTCTCCGCTCCTCCATCTCTCTCTCCACCCCTCCTCCATCTCTCTCTCCACCCCTCCTCCATCTCTCTCCACCCTCCTCCATCTCTCTCCACCCCTCCTCCATCTCTCTCTCCACCCCTCCTCCATCTCTCTCTCCACCATCTATCTTCTCCCCTCCATATCTCTTTCCCCTCCTCCATCTCTCTTTCCACCCCTCCTCCATCTCTCTTCTCCCCTCCTCCATCTCTCTCTACCCCCTCCATCTCTCTCTCCCCTCCTCCATCTCTCTCTCCACCCCTCCTCCATCTCTCTTCTCCCCTACTCCATCTCTCTCCACCATCTCTCTTCTCCCCTCTTCCATCCTCTCCACCCATCCTCCATCTCTCTTCTCCCTCCTCCATCTCTCTTCTCCCCTCCTCCATCTCTCTCTCCCTCTTCCATCTCTCTTCTCCCCTCTTCCATCTATCTCCATCCCTCCTCCATCTCTCTTCCACCCCTCCTCCATCTCTCTCCACCCCCTCATCCATCTCTCTTCTCCCCTCCTCCATCTCTCTTCTCCCTCCTCCATCTCTCTCCACCCCTCATCCATCTCTCTTCTCCCTCCTCCATCTCTCTCTCCACCCCATCTCATCTCTCTTCTCCCCTCCTCCATCTCTCTCTACCCCCCCTCCATCTCTCTCTCCCCTCCTCCATATCTCTCCACCCTCCTCCATCTCTCTCCACCATCCATCTCTTCTCCCCTTCTCCATATCTCTTCTCCCCTCCCTCCATCTCTCTCTCTCACACCTCCTCCATCTCTCTCCACCCTCCTCCATCTCTCTCCACCCCTCCTCCATCTCTCTTATCCTTCCTCCATCTCTCTCCACCCTCCTGCATCTCTCTCCACCCCTCCTGCATCTCTCTCCACCCCTCCTCCATCTCTCTCCACCCTCCTCCATCTCTCTCCACCCCTCCTCCATCTCTCTTCTCCCTTCCTCCATCTCTCTCCACCCCTCCTCCATCTCTCTTCTCCCTTCCTCCATCTCTCTTCTCCGCTCCTCCATCTCTCTCCACCCCTCCTCCATCTCTCTTCTCCCCTCCTCCATCTCTCTCCACCCCTCCTCCACCTCTCTCTCCACCCTCCTCCATCTCTCTCTCCACCCCTCCTCCATCTCTCTCTCCACCCCTCCTGCATCTCTCTCCACCCCTCCTGCATCTCTCTCCACCCCTCCTCCATCTCTCTTCTCCCCTCCTCCATCTCTCTCCACCCCTCCATCTCTCTTCTCCCCTTCTTCATCTTTCTCCACCCCTCCTCCATCTCTCTTCTCCCTCCTCCATCTCTCTCCACCCCTCCTCCACCTCTCTCTCCACCTCTCCTCCATCTCTCTCCACCCCTCCTCCATCTCTCTCAACTCCTCCTCCATCTCTCTCTACCCCTGCTCCATCTCTCTCTCCACCCCTCCTCCATCTCTCTCTCCACCCCCTCCTCCATCTCTCTTCTCCCCGCCTCCATGTCTCTCTCCACCCCTCCTCCATCTCTCTCTTCTCCCTCCTCCATCTCTCTTCTCACCTCCTCCATCTCTCTTCTCCCCTCCTCCATCTCTGTCTACCCCCCTCCATCTCACTTCTCCCCCTCCTCCATCTCTCTCCATCCCTGCTCCATCTCTCTTCTCCCTCCTCCATCTCTCTTCTCCCCTCCTCCATCTCTCTCCACCCCTGTCCATCTCTCTTCTCCCCTCCTCCATCTCTCTTCTCCTCCTCCATCTCTCTCCTCTCCCTCCTCCATCTCTCTCTCACCCTCCTCCATCTCTCTTCTCCCCTCCTCCATCTCTCTTCTCCCCTCCTCCATCTCTCTCCACCCCTCCTCCATCTCTCTCTCCACCCCTCCTCCATCTCTCTCTCCACCCCTCCTCCATCTCTCTCTCTACCCTCCTCCATCTCTCTCTCCACCCCTCCTCCATCTCTCTCCACCCCTCCTCCATCTCTCTCCACCCCTCCTCCATCTCTCTCCACCCCTCCTCCATCTCTCTCTCCACCCCTCCTCCATCTCTCTCCACCCCTCCTCCATCTCTCTCCACCCCTCCTCCATCTCTCTCCACCCCTCCTCCATCTCTCTCCACCCCTCCTCCATCTCTCTTCTCCGCTCCTCCATCTCTCTCTCCACCCTCCTCCATCTCTCTCTCCACCCTCCTCCATCTCTCTCCACCCCTCCTCCATCTCTCTCCACCCCTCCTCCATCTCTCTCTCCACCCTCCTCCATCTCTCTCCACCATCTATCTTCTCCCTCCATATCTCTTTTCCCCTCCTCCATCTCTCTTTCCACCCCTCCTCCATCTCTCTTCTCCCCTCCTCCATCTCTCTCTACCCCTCCTCCATCTCTCTTCTCCCCTCCTCCATCTCTCTCCACCCCTCCTCCATCTCTCTTCTCCCCTACTCCATCTCTCTCCACCATCTCTCTTTTCCCCTCTTCCATCTCTCTCCACCCATCCTCCATCTCTCTTCTCCCCTCCTCCATCTCTCTTCTCCCCTCCTCCATCTCTCTTCTCCCCTCTTCCATCTCTCTTCTCCCCTCTTCCATCTATCTCCATCCCTCCTCCATCTCTCTTCTCCCCTCCTCCATCTCTCTCCACCCCTCATCCATCTCTCTTCTCCCCTCCTCCATCTCTCTTCTCCCCTCCTCCATCTCTCTCCACCCCTCATCCATCTCTCTTCTCCCCTCCTCCATCTCTCTCTCCACCCCCCATCTCTCTTCTCCCCTCCTCCATCTCTCTCTACACCCCCCTCCATCTCTCTACTCCCCTCCTCCATATCTCTCCACCCCTCCTCCATCTCTCTCCACCATCACTCTTCTCCCCTTCTCCATATCTCTTCTCCCTCCTCCATCTCTCTCTCTCCACCCCCTCCTCCATCTCTCTCCACCCCTCCTCCATCTCTCTTCTCCATCTCTCTTCTCCCCTCCTCCATCTCTCTTCTCCCCTCCTCCATCTCTCTCCACTCCTCCTCCATCTCTCTTCTCAATTCCTCCATCTCTCTCCACCCCTCCTCCATCTCTCTTCTCCCCTCTTCCATCTCTCTCCACCCCTCTTCTCCCCTCTTCCATCTCTTTTCTCCCCTCTTCCATCTCTCTCTCCCCTCCTCCATCTCTCTTCTCCCCTCCTCCATCTCTCTCCACCCCTCCTCCATCTCTCTCCACCCCTCTTCTCCCCTCTTCCATCTCTTTTCTCCCTCTTCCATCTCTCTTCTCCCTCTTCCATCTCTCTTCTCCCCTCCTCCATCTCTCTTCTCCCCTCCTCCATCTCTCTTCTCCCCTCCTCCATCTCTCTCCACCCCTCCTCCATCTCTCTCCACCCTCCTCCATCTCTCTCCACCCCTCCTCCATCTCTCTCCACCCCTCCTCCATCTCAATCTCTCTTCTCCCTCCTCCATCTCTCTTCTCCCTCCTCCCTCTCTCTTCTCCCCTCCCCCATAGGCCTTCAGCTGCGCTGGATGTAAAATATGCATAAAATTGTTTGTTCCTGTGTGTGTACAGCATGTGTGTGTGTGTGTCTCTGTGTGTGTGTGTGTGTGTTAGGGTGTGGTAGGGTATCATCGTGATTCTATGAAAGAAGAGAGTCGTTTTTTCTGGAGTATTCTTAACGCCCGTTTGCATTTGATCAAACCTCAGGGCATAAAACATCACACATAATGAATAGAACAGGGTATTATGGAGAGAACAGGGTATTATGGAGAGAACAGGGTATTATGGAGAGAACAGGGTATTATGGAGAGAACAGGGTATTATGGAGAGAACAGGGTATTATGGAGAGAACAGGGTGTTATGGAGAGAACAGGGTATTATGGAGAGAACAGGGTGTTATGGAGAGAACAGGGTATTATGGAGAGAACAGGGTATTATGGAGAGAACAGGGTATTATGGAGAGAACAGGGTATTATGAATAGAACAGGGTATTATGGAGAGAACAGGGTATTATGGAGAGAACAGGGTATTATGGAGAGAACAGGGTGTTATGGAGAGAACAGGGTATTATGGAGAGAACAGGGTATTATGGAGAGAACAGGGTATTATGGAGAGAACAGGGTATTATGGAGAGAACAGGGTATTATGAATAGAACAGGGTATTATGGAAGAACAGGGTATTATGGAGAGAACAGGGTATTATGGAGAGAACAGGGTATTATGGAGAGAACAGGGTGTTATGGAGAGAACAGGGTATTATGGAGAGAACAGGGTGTTATGGAGAGAACAGGGTATTATGGAGAGAACAGGGTATTATGGAGAGAACAGGGTATTATGGAGAGAACAGGGTATTATGAATAGAACAGGGTATTATGGAGAGAACAGGGTATTATGGAGAGAACAGGGTATTATGGAGAGAACAGGGTGTTATGGAGAGAACAGGGTATTATGGAGAGAACAGGGTATTATGGAGAGAACAGGGTATTATGGAGAGAACAGGGTATTATGGAGAGAACAGGGTATTATGAATAGAACAGGGTATTATGGAGAGAACAGGGTATTATGGAGAGAACAGGGTATTATGGAGAGAACAGGGTATTATGGAGAGAACAGGGTATTATGGAGAGAACAGGGTATTATGAATAGAACCGGGTATTATGTCATACTGATGTTATACCCCATATCACTACTGTCATCCTGTCCCCTCCCTCCCTCTCTCCCTCCCTCCCTCCCTCTCTCCCTCCCTCCCTCCCTCCCTCCCTCCCTCTCTCTCTCTCCCTCCCTCCCTCTCTCCCTCCCTCCCTCCCTCCCTCCCTCCCTCCCTCCCTCCCTCCCTCCCTCCCTCCCTCCCTCCCTCCCTCTCTCCCTCCCTCCCTCCCTCCCTCTCTCCCTCCCTCCCTCCCTCTCTCCCTCCCTCCCTCCCTCCTCTCTCTCTCCCTCCCTCCCTCCCTCCCTCCCTCCCTCCCTCCCTCTCTCCCTCTCTCCCTCCCTCTCTCCCTCCCTCCCTCTCTCCCTCCCTCCCTCCCTCCCTCCCTCTCTCCCTCCCTCTCTCCTCCCTCCCTCTCTCCCTCCCTCCCTCCCTCCCTCCCTCCCTCCCTCCCTCCCTCTCTCCCTCCCTCCCTCCCTCCCTCTCTCTCTCTCCCTCCCTCCCTCCCTCCTCTCTCCCTCCCTCCCTCCCTCCCAGGGGCTTTATTGGCATGGGAGACATATGTTAACGTTGCCAAAGCAAGTGACATCGATAATTAACCAAAGTGAAATAAACAATATAAAGTGAACAGTACATTTTTCACTCACAAATGTCATATTAAGGCTATATACAGTGATGTAACGATGTGCAAATAGTTATACATAAATAATATATATACATATTATATGGGTCTCCCTCTTTCTCTCTCTTTATTCTATGTGCTTTATTGGCATGACATAACAAGTACATTATGCCAAAGCTTACTTTTGATATTTACAATATGAAAAAAATGAGAATCAAAATTGTTCCCCCAAAATTGCCCCACTTCTCTCTCTCTCTCTCTCTCTCTTTTTTTTTTCTCTCTCTCCCTCTTTTGTTCTTCTCTCTCTTTTTCCCTCTCTTTCTCTTTTGTCCTCTCTCTCTCTCTCTCTTTTGTCCTTCTCTCTCTTTTTCCCTCTCTCCCTCCCTCCCTCCCTCTCTCTCTCTCTCCCTCCCTCCCTCCCTCCCCCTCTCCCTCCCTCCCTCCCTCCCAGGGGCTTTATTGGCATGGGAGACATATGTTAACGTTGCCAAAGCAAGTGACATCGATAATTAACCAAAGTGAAATAAACAATATAAAGTGAACAGTACATTTTTCACTCACAAATGTCATATTAAGGCTATATACAGTGATGTAACGATGTGCAAATAGTTATACATAAATAATATATATACATATTATATGGGTCTCCCTCTTTCTCTCTCTTTATTCTATGTGCTTTATTGGCATGACATAACAAGTACATTATGCCAAAGCTTACTTTTGATATTTACAATATGAAAAAAATGAGAATCAAAATTGTTCCCCCAAAATTGCCCCACTTCTCTCTCTCTCTCTCTCTCTCTTTTTTTTCTCTCTCTCTCCCTCTTTTGTTCTTCTCTCTCTTTTTTCCCTCTCTTTCTCTTTTGTCCTCTCTCTCTCTCTCTCTTTTGTCCTTCTCTCTCTTTTTTCCCTCTCTCTCTCTCTCTCTCTCTCTCTCTCTCTTTTCTCTCTCTCCCTCTCTCTCTCTCTCTCTCTCTTTTGTCCTTCTCTCTCTCTTTTGTCCTTCTCTCTCTCTTTTTTTCCTCTCTCTCTCTCTCTCTCTCTCTTTTTCTATCTCTCCCTCTCTTTCTCTTTTGTCCTCTCTCTCTCTCTTTTGTCCTCTCTCTCTCTCTCTCTCTCTCTTTTGTCCTTCTCTCTCTCTCTTTTTTCCCTCTCTTTCTCTTTTGTCCTCTCTCTCTCTCTTTTGTCCTTCTCTCTCTCTCTCTCTCTCTCTTTTGTCCTTCTCTCTCTCTCTTTTTCCCTCTCTTTCTCTCTCTCTCTCTCTCTCTCTCTCTCTCTTTTTTCCCTCTCTTTCTCTCTCTCTCTCTCTCTCCCTCGTTCTCTGTCTCTCTCTCTCTCACACTCTGTTTTGAGTCTATATAACAGGTCCCTATCCTTCGCCACACACAGATGTGACTTAGGGATAATTAGCCTAATGAAAGCATTAGATATGCTGTCAATATGATTATTATAATGTGCCAGGGCAGTCTCATTCCTGAATGTGGTCAGGCCGTGTCTGTCTCACTTAGAAAAGAGTTGCGCTGACATTTCTCCTGGACATGTCTTTGTTCACACCTGTCAGGAGAGACAAACAAGGGGGGGGGACTACGAGGCTGCAAGGGAGGGGACTACGAGACTGCAAGGGAGGAGGACTGTGAGGCTGCAAGGGGTGCGAGGCTGCAAGGGGTGCGAGGCTGCAAGGGGGGGTCTGCGAGGCTACACTAGCTGTTACATCATGCTACAATACACTAGCTGTTATATCATGCTACAATACACTAGCTGTTATATCATGCTACAATACACTAGCTGTTACATCATGCTACAATACACTAGCTGTTACATCATGCTACAATACACTAGCTGTTATATCATGCTACAATACACTAGCTGTTACATCATGCTACAATACACTAGCTGTTATATCATGCTACAATACACTAGCTGTTATATCATGCTACAATACACTAGCTGTTATATCATGCTACAATACACTAGCTGTTATATCATGCTACAATACACTAGCTGTTATATCATGCTACAATACACTATCTCTTCTGTAGCATGTAGGATAGACCAGCCACACTCAACCAAGGGGATAGTTAGGGATGGATATATCGTGTCTTGGCTATCTTTAATGTGATGACAATTGTGGGAGGTTTGTATAATTTGATTTACACAACATGCCTACCACTTTGAAGATGTGATTTTTTAAAATTGTGAAACAAACAAGAAATAAGACAAAAAAAACGGAAAACTTGAACGTGTGTAACTACTCATCCCCTCAAGGTCAATAATTTGTAGAGCCACCTTTTCCAGCAATTAGAGCTGCAAGCCTCTTGGGGTATGTCTCTATAAGCTTGGCACATCTAGCCACTGGGATTTTTACCCATTCTTCAAGGCAAAACTGCTCCAGCTCCTCCAAGTTGGATGGGTTCCACTGGTATACAGCAATCTTTAAAACTTGTTGGGGATAGGGGGCAGTATTTTCACTTTGGATGAATTGCGTGCCCATAGTGAACTGCATCCTACTCTGTCCTAGACTGCTAATATATGCATTATTATTACTATTGGATAGAAAACACTCTGAAGTTTCTAAAACTGTTTGAATTATGTATGTGAGTATAACAGAACTCATAGGGCTGGCAATCTTCCAAACAGGAAGTGAAATTCTGAATGCGGGGTCTAATTTTAAGTCATTGCGGATTCACTTCCAAATAAGATATGGATCTGGTAGTAAGGGAATATTTATGATGTAGTTTCGTATTTCTGTTGACTCCAACATATGAGAAATATGTTTTGTCTGAGCGCCATCTCAGATTATTGCATGGTAGGCTTTTTTCGTAACGTTTAAAAAGAATCTGACACAGCAGTTGCATTAATAAGATAGTTCTTATTATCTTTAATTACACTGTATGTAGAACATGTATCTTTCGTCAAAGTATTTCTGTTATTTGGCGAAGCTCTGTAATTCCTCTGGATATTTTGGAGGCATTTCTGAACATGGCGTCAATGTAAACTGAGATTTGTGGATATCAATATGCATAATATCGAACAAAACATAAATGTATTGTGTAACATGTCATATGAGTGTCATCTGATGAAGATTATCAAAAGGTTAGTGATTCATTTTATCTCTAATTCTGCTTTTGTGACAATCTTTGGCTGGGAAAAATGGCTGTGTTTATTTTTTTTGATTTGGTGGTGGTCTAACATAAATACATGTTGTGTTTTCGCTGTAAAACCTTTAATAAATCGGACACGATGGGTAGATTAACAAGATGTTTATCTTTCATTTGCTGTATTGGACTTGTTAATGTGTGAAAGTTAAATATTTCTAAAGAATATTTTTGAATTCCCCGCGCCACCTTTTCAGCTGAATGGCAATTCAGCTGAATTGCCATAACAGGTTTTAAGTCATACCACAGATTCTCAATTGGATTAAGTTCTGGGCTTTGACTAGGCCATTCCAAGACATTTAAATGTCTCCCCAGAAACCACTCGAGTGTTGCGTTAGCAGTATGCTTAGTGTCATTGTCCTACTGGAAGGTTAACATTTGTCCCGGTCTCAAATCTCTTGAAGACTGAAACAGGCTTCCCTCAAGAATTTCCCCATATTTAGCACCATCCATCATTCCTTCAATTCTGACCAGTTTCCCAGTCCCTGCCGATGAAAAACATCCCCCCCAGCATGATGCTGCCACCACCATGCTTCACTGTGGGGATAGGGTTCTCTGGGTGATGAGAGGTGTTGGGTTTGCTCCAGACATAGCGTTTTCCATGATGGCCAAAAATCTCAATTTTAGTCTCATCTGACCAGAGTACCTTCTTCCATATGTTTGGGGAGTCTACCGCAAGCATTTTGGTGAACACCAAACGTGTTTGCTTATTTTTTCTTTAAGCAATGGCTTTTTTTCTGGCCACTCTTCAGTAAAGCCCAGCTCTGTTGAGTGTACGGCTTAAAGTGGTCTTATGGACAGATACTCCAATCTCTGCTGTGGAGCTTTGCAGCTCCTTCAGGGTTATCTTTGGTCTCTTTGCTGCCTCTCTGATTAATGCCCTCCTTGCCTGGTCCGTGAGTTTTGGTGGGCGGCCCTCTCTTGGCAGGTTTGTTGTGATACCATATTCCTTCCATTTTTTAATAATGGATTTAATGGTGCTCCGTGGGATGTTAAAAGTTTCAGAAATTGTTTTATAATCCAACCATGATCTGTACTTCTCCACAACTTTGTCCCTGACCGGTTTGGAGAGCTCCTTGGTCTTCATAGTGCCGCTTGCTTGATGGTGCCCCTTGCTTAGTGATGTTGCAGACTCTGGGGCCTTTCAGAACAGGTGTATATATACTGAGATCATGTGACAGATCATGTGACACTTTGATAGCACACAGGTGGACTTTATATAACTAATTATGTGACTTCTGAAGGTAATTGGTTGCACCCAATCTCATTTACGGGCTTCAAAGCAAAGGGGTGAATACATGTGCACCCACCACTTTTCAGTTTTACATTTTTTTTTTAAATAATTTTTTGAAACCACTTATTTTTTCATTTCACTTAATAACCAATTTGGTTATTTTGTGTATGTCCTCTACATGAAATCCCCACCAAAATCCATTTAAATAAAATAGGAAAAATGCCAAGGGGGTTACTTTTGCAAGGCACTGTATAGGTGGCCTCAGCAGCCTACTACCTTCTGATAGGGGTAGATAGGGGTAGATAGGTAGATAGGTAGATAGGTAGATAGGGGTAGATGTGGTGGATAGGGGTAGATGGGGTAGATAGGTAGATAGGGGTAGATGGGGTAGATAGGGTAGATAGGTAGATAGGTAGATAGGGGTAGATGGGGTGGATAGGGTAGATGGGGTAGATAGGGGTAGATCAAATCAAATCAAATTTATTTATATAGCCCTTCATACATCAGCTGATATCTCAAAGTGCTGTACAGAAACCCAGCCTAAAACCCCAAACAGCAAGCAATGCAGGTGTAGAAGCACGGTGGCTAGGAAAAACTCCCTAGAAAGGCCAAAACCTAGGAAGAAACCTAGAGAGGAACCAGGCTATGTGGGGTGGCCAGTCCTCTTCTGGCTGTGCCGGGTGGAGATTATAACAGAACATGGCCAAGATGTTCAAATGTTCATAAATGATCAGCATGTTCGAATAATAAGAAGGCAGAACAGTTGAAACTGGAGCAGCAGCACGGCCAGGTGGACTGGGGACAGCAAGGAGTCATCATGTCAGGTAATCCTGGGGCATGGTCCTAGGGCTCAGGTCCTCCGAGAGAGAGAAGGAGAGAATTAGAGAACGCACACTTAGATTCACACAGGACACCGAATAGGACAGGAGAAGTACTGCAGATTTAACAAACCGACCCCAGCCCCCCGACACATAAACTACTGCAGCATAAATACTGGAGGCTGAGACAGGAGGGGTCAGGAGACACTGTAGACCCATCCGAGGACACCCCCGGACAGGGCCAAACAGGAAGGATATAACCCCACCCACTTTGCCAAAGCACAGCCCCCACACCACTAGAGGGATATCTTCAACCACCAACTTACCATCCTGAGACAGGGCCGAGTATAGCCCACAAAGATCTCCGCCATGGCACAACCCAAGGGGGGGGGCGCCAACCCAGACAGGATGACCACATCAGTGAATCAACCCACTCAGGTGACGCACCCCTTCCAGGGACGGCATGAGAGAGCCCCAGTAAGCCAGTGACTCAGCCCCTGTAATAGGGTTAGAGGCAGAGAATCCCAGTGGAAAGAGGGGAACCGGCCAGGCAGAGACAGCAAGGGCGGTTCGTTGCTCCAGAGCCTTTTCGTTCACCTTCCCACTCCTGGGCCAGACTACACTCAATCATATGACAAACTGAAGAGATAAGTCTTCAGTAAAGACTTAAAGGTTGAGACCGAGTTTGCGTCTCTGACATGGGTAGGCAGACCGTTCCATAAAAATGGAGCTCTATAGGAGAAAGCCCTGCCTCCAGCTGTTTGCTTAGAAATTCTAGGGACAATTAGGAGGCCTGCGTCTTGTGACCGTAGCGTACGTGTAGGTATGTACGGCAGGACCAAATCAGAGAGATAGGTAGGAGCAAGCCCATGTAATGCTTTGTAGGTTAGCAGTAAAACCTTGAAATCAGCCCTTGCTTTGACAGGAAGCCAGTGTAGAGAGGCTAGCACTGGAGTAATATGATCAAATTTTTTGGTTCTAGTCAGGATTCTAGCAGCCGTATTTAGCACCAACTGAAGTTTATTTAGTGCTTTATCTGGGTAGCCGGAAAGTAGAGCATTGCAGTAGTCTAACCTAGATGGGGTAGATGGTGTAGATAGGGGTAGATGGGGGTGGATGGGGGTAGATAGGGGTAGAGGGGGTAGATGGGGTGGATAGGGGTAGATGGGGGTAGATAGGGGAAGATGGGGTAGATGGGGTGGATAGTGGTAGATGGGGTGGATGGGGGTAGATGAGGTAGATGGGTTGGATAGGGGTAGATAGAGGTAGATGATAGGGGTAGATGGGGTTGATAGGGGTAGATGGGGTGGATAGGGGTAGATAGGGGTAGATGGGGTGGATAGGGGTAGATGGGGTAGATAGGGTAGATGGGGTGGATAGGGGTAGATGGGGTGGATAGGGGTAGATAGGGGTAGATGGGGTGGATAGGGGTAGATGGGGTGGATAGGGGTGGATAGGGGTAGATGGGGTGGATAGGGGTAGATGGGGTAGATGGGGTAGATGGGGTGGATAGGGGTAGATGGGGTGGATAGGGGTAGATGGGGTGGATAGGGGTAGATAGGGGTAGATGGGGTGGATAGGGGTAGATGGGGTAGATAGGGGTAGATGGGGTGGATAGGGGTAGATAGGGGTAGATGGGGTGGATAGGGGTAGATGGGGTGGATAGGGGTAGATATGGGTAGATGGGGTGGATAGGGGTAGGTCCGCGCCCTACCGACTGAGCCGTGCCCTACCGACTGAGCCACGCCCAACCAACTACCGACTGAGCCGCTCCCTACCGACTGAGCCACGCACTACTGACTGAGCGGCGCCCTACCAACTAAGCCACGCCCAAACAACTACCGACTGAGCCGCTCCCTACCGACGGAGCCACGCACTACTGACTGAGTGGCGCACTACCAACTAAGCCACGGCCAACCAACTACCGACTGAGCTGCTCCCTACCGACTGAGCCACGCACTACTGACTGAGCTGTGCCCTACCAACTAAGCCACGCCCAACCAACTACCGACTGAGCCGCACCCTATCGACTGAGCCGCGCCCTACCAACTAAGCCGCGCCCAACCAACTACCGACTGAGCCGCGCTCTACCGACTGAGCCGCGCTCTACCGACTGAGCCGCGCCCTACTGACTGAGCCGCGCCCTACCGACTGAGCCACGCCCTACTGACTGAGCCACGCCCTAATGACGGAGCCACTTCCTACCAACTGAGCCACGCCCTACCAACTAAGCCGCGCCCAACCAACTACCGACTGAGCCGCGCTCTACCGACTGAGCCGCGCTCTACCGACTGAGCCGCGCCCTACTGACTGAGCCGCGCCCTACCGACTGAGCCACGCCCTACTGACTGAGCCACGCGCTAATGACGGAGCCACTTCCTACCAACTGAGCCACGCCCTACCGACTGAGCCACACCCTACCCACTGAGCCATACCCTACCGACTGAACCACTCCCAACCGCTCCCTACCGACTGAACCACTCCCAACCGACTACCGACTGAGCCACGCACTACTGACTGAGCCGCGCTCTACCGACTGAGCCTGCCCTACCGACTGAGCCACGCCCTACCGACTGAGTCACTCCCTACCAACTACCGACTGAGCCATGCCCTACCGACTGAGCCATGCCCTACCGACTGAGCCATGCCATGCCGACTACCGACTGAGCCATGCCGACTACCGACTGAGCCGCGCCCTACCGACTGAGCCGCGCCCTACTGACTGAGCCGCGCCC
Organism: Oncorhynchus tshawytscha; assembly: GCF_018296145.1. NCBI lineage: Eukaryota > Metazoa > Chordata > Actinopteri > Salmoniformes > Salmonidae > Oncorhynchus > Oncorhynchus tshawytscha. The sequence goes on along the minus strand of NC_056441.1, from coordinate 92,381,160 downwards.
TACTGACTGAGCCGTGCCCTACCGACTGAGCGTGCCCTACCGACTGAGCCATGCACTACCGACTGAGCCACGCACTACTGACTGAGCCACGCACTACTGACTGAGCCACGCCTTACCGACTACCGACTGAGCCGCTCTACCGACTGATCCACACCCTACCGACTGATCCACACCCTACCGACTGAGCCACGCTCGACCAACTGAGCCACGCCCTACCTACTAAGCAGCGCCCTACCGACTGAGCCGCGCTCTACCGACTGAGCCACACACTACCGACTTAGCCATGCCTTACCGACTACTGACTGAGCTGCGCTCTACCGACTGAGCCGCGCCCTACAGACTGAGCTGCGCCCTACCGACTGAGCCACGCCCTACTGACGTAGCCACGCCTTACCGACTACAGACTGAGCCGCGCTCTACCGACTGATCCACACCCTACCGACTGATCCACACCCTACCGACTGAGCCACGCTCGACCAACTGAGCCACGCCCTACCAACTACCAACTGAGCCGCGCCCTACCAACTGAGCCACGCCCTACCCACTGAGCCACGCCCTACCCATTGAGCCGCGCCCTACTGACTGAGCCGCGCTCTACCGACTGAGCCATGTCCTTCCACTTGAGCTGCCTCCTTCCGACTGAGCCGCAATCCTACCGACTGAGCCACGCCCTACCGACCTAGCCATGCATAACCGACTACCGACTGAGCCGCGCTCTACCGACTGACGCGCCATACCGACTGAGCCGCGCCACCGACTGAGCCCGCCCTACTGAGCCGCGCCCTACCGACTGAGCCGCGAGCCACGCCCTACCCTACCGACTGAGCCGCGCCCCACCGCCCTTCCACCTGAGCCGCGAGCCGCGCCCTACTGACTGACCATCTGAGCTGAGCCGCGCCCTGAGCCGCACCCTACTACCGACTGAGCAGCGCCCTACCGACTGAGCCGCGCTCTACCGACTGAGCCGCGAGCTGAGCCGCGCCCTACCGACTGAGCCACGCCCTTCCACCACCTGAGAGCGCCCTGACCGACTACGACTGAGCCGCGCCTACCGACTGAGCCGCGCCCTACCGACTGAGCCACGCCCTTCCACCTGAGCCGCACCCTACCAACTGAGCCTCGCCCTACCAACTGAGCCTCGCCCTACCGACTGAGCCTCGCTGAGCCTCGCCCTACCGACTGAGCCTCGCCCTACCGACGCCTCGCCCTACCGACTGAGCCTCGCCCTACCGACTGAGCCTCGCCCTACCAACTGAGCCTCGCCCTACCGACTGAGCCTCGCCCCTCGCCCTACCGACTGAGCCTCGCCCCTACCAACTGAGCCTCGCCCTACCAACTGAGCCTCGCCCTACCGACTGAGCCTCGCCCTACCGACGTCTTGTGTCGTTTCTGTTTTGTTTGTACAGCTTGGTCCATTGTGTCAAGTCCCTCTGGTTCACACTGACCGTGTGCCATGCCACCGGAATCATCATATCTTTCTCCCTCTCTGTCATGGATGCAATCAAACGCCAGAACAGATTTCTTTATTGTTAGATTCATCTTTAGAATCAGAGAGAGTCAACACGGCACGACCGTCCTCCAGGAAGTCGTCCAATACAACTTTATCCTGCTGATCGTTGATCTATAGCGCCTGATAAATACAGGGAATCAATGTTGTTGAGAGCGTTATATCTTTCAAAAAAAAACCTGCGGTAGCAAGGATTATCTACGCATACTGAGCAGCTCGTTATAGACAGAACCGTGCTACATGGCAGACCAATCCGAACTCATCTCTCGGCATGTCCAGCCCATCCATTATCTCAGCCAATCATGGATAGCAGGAAAGTTTCTATTTCCGTGGCTAAACCAACTTGTTAGATATTACTGCACTGTCGGATCTAAAAGCATTAGCATTTCGCTATAACACCTGCTAACTATGTGTATCTGACCAATAACATCTGCTAACTATGTGTATCTGACCAATAACATCTGCTAACTATGTGTATCTGACCAATAACATCTGCTAACTATGTGTATGTGACCAATAACATCTGCTAACTGTTGTGTATCTGACCAATAACATCTGCTAACTATGTGTATGTGACCAATAACATTGCTAACTATGTGTATGTAACCAATAACATCTGCTAACTATGTGTATCTGGCCAATAAAATTTGCTAACCACGTGTACGTGACCAATCACATTTGACTTGATGTTCCAGAAGGTATTTATGCCCCCCAAAAAAAACATTTTGATTAGAAAAAATATGAATTAAGTTGAAATGCCTCTCGTGAAGTAGTGACGTGCGAAATACGCCTAGCAGCGAGCTGCCCAGTGACACGAGCCTACCAGACAAGCTAAATCACTTCTATGCTCGCTTCGAGGCAACCAACACTGAGGCATGCATGAGAGCATCAGCTGTTCCGGACGACTGTGTGAGCACGCTCTACGCAGCCGATGTGAGTAAGACCTTTAAACAGGCCAACATACACAAGGCTGCGGGCCAGACGGATTACCAGGATCTGTGTGTGTAGTAGAGGTGATCTAGTTTTATATTTGTATCTGTGTGTAGTAAAGGTGGTCTAGTTTTATATGTGTATCTGTGTGTAGTGAAGATGATCTAGAGTTGTTTCACCTGTAGTTTCACTGCTGCTGGTAGAAATGAGGTAAAACGGATTTCAGTTTACCTACTTCAAAGTCACCAAACACTTGGAGAGCAGACACAGAGACAACAACGCAGGCGATGTGGAACATCAGCATTACATATTCCCTATGAGTAGAAAATTATTTTAGCCTCAGGGTCTTTGTGTGTGTGTGTGTGTGTGCGTGCGTGCGTGTGTGTGTGCGTGTGTGTCCTTACCGTATTTGTGGATCCAGAAGATCAATAATGGGTCTGTACTGTGGGTTTGTACTGTGGGTCTATACTGTGGGTCTATACTGTGCGTCTGTACTGTGGGTTTGTACTGTGGGTCTATACTGTGGGTCTATACTGTGCGTCTGTACTGTGGGTTTGTACTGTGGGTCTGTACTGTGGGTCTGTACTGTGGGCGTGTACTGTGGGCCTGTACTGTGGGTCTGTACTGTGGGCGTGTACTGTGGGCCTGTACTGTGGGTCTGTACTGTGGGTCTGTACTGTGGGTCTGTACTGTGGGTCTGTACTGTGGGTCTATACTGTGGGTCTATACTGTGGGTCTATACTGTGGGTCTGTACTGTGGGTCTGTACTGTGGGTCTGTACTGTAGGTCTGTACTGTGGGTCTGTACTGTGGGTCTGTACTGTGGGTCTGTACTGTGGGTCTATACTGTGGGTTTGTACTGTGGGTCTATACTGTGGGCCTGTACTGTTGGGTCTGTACTGTGGGTCTGTACTGTAGGTCTGTACTGTGGGTCTATACTGTGGGTCTGTACTGTGGGTCTGTACTGTGGGTCTATACTGTGGGTCTATACTGTGGGTCTGTACTGTGGGTCTGTACTGTGGGTCTGTACTGTGGGCCTGTACTGTGGGTCTGTACTGTGGGTCTGTACTGTAGGTCTGTACTGTGGGTCTGTACTGTGGGTCTGTAATGTGGGTATATACTGTGGGTCAGTACTGTGGTTCAGTACTGTGGGTCTATACTGTGGGCCTGTACTGTGGGTCTGTAGAACAGGCCATGAAACCTCCCTAGCAACATACACAGCACGGTGCTGGCTGCTCTGACTGCAGTAATACTGAGTGTAAATGTTATGGGCTTCCCATGAATCCAACTCACACTGACAACTAGCTGGCAGACAGACGTACAGATGGACGGACGGACGGACACAGACAGATACAGACAGACGTACAGACGGACGGACGGACAGACGGATGGACGGAGACACAGACAGACGGATGGACGGACGAACAGACAGATACAGACAGACGAATGATGGCCGGACGGACGGACGGACAGACGGACGGACGGAGACACAGACAGACGTACAGACAGCTACAGTCAGACGAATGATGGCCGGACGGACAGGCACAGACAGACGGATGGACGGACAGACGGACAGACAGACACGCCAGTCTGTTCTCTGTTGCTCCTGTCTGGCTTCTATCATCACGCCAGTCTGTTCTCTGTTGCTCCTGTCTGGCTTCTATCATCACGCCAGTCTGTTCTCTGTTGCTCCTGTCTGGCTTCTATCATCACGCCAGTCTGTTCTCTGTTGCTCCTGTCTGTCACGCCAGTCTGTCTGGCTCCTGTCTATCATCACGCCAGTCTGTTCTCTGTTGCTCCTGTCTGGCTTCTATCATCACGCCAGTCTGTTCTCTGTCTGCTCCTGTCTGGCTTCTATCATCACGCCAGTCTGTTCTCTGTTGCTCCTGTCTGGCTTCTATCATCACGCCAGTCTGTTCTCTGTTGCTCCTGTCTGCTTCTATCATCACGCCAGTCTGTTCTCTGTTGCTCCTGTCTGGCTTCTATCATCACGCCAGTCTGTTCTCTGTTGCTCCTGTCTGCTTCTATCATCACGCCAGTCTGTTCTCTGTTGCTCCTGTCTGGCTTCTATCATCACGCCAGTCTGTTCTCTGTTGCTCCTGTCTGGCTTCTATCATCACGCCAGTCTGTTCTCTGTTGCTCCTGTCTGGCTTCTATCATCACGCCAGTCTGTTCTCTGTTGCTCCTGTCTGGCTTCTATCATCACGCCAGTCTGTTCTCTGTTGCTCCTGTCTGGCTTCTATCATCACGCCAGTCTGTTCTCTGTTGCTCCTGTCTGGCTTCTCTCATCACGCCAGTCTGTTCTCTGTTGCTCCTGTCTGGCTTCTCTCATCACGCCAGTCTGTTCTCTGTTGCTCCTGTCTGGCTTCTCTCATCACGCCAGTCTGTTCTCTGTTGCTCCTGTCTGGCTTCTATCATCACGCCAGTCTGTTCTCTCCTGCTCCTGTCTGGCTTCTATCATCACGCCAGTCTGTTCTCTGTTGCTCCTGTCTGGCTTCTATCATCACGCCAGTCTGTTCTCTGATGCTCCTGTCTGGCTTCTATCATCACGCCAGTCTGTTCTCTGTTGCTCCTGTCTGGCTTCTCTCATCACGCCAGTCTGTTCTCTGTTGCTCCTGTCTGGCTTCTATCATCACGCCAGTCTGTTCTCTGTTGCTCCTGTCTGGCTTCTATCATCACGCCAGTCTGTTCTCTGTTGCTCCTGTCTGGCTTCTCTCATCACGCCAGTCTGTTCTCTGTTGCTCCTGTCTGGCTTCTATCATCACGCCAGTCTGTTCTCTGTTGCTCCTGTCTGGCTTCTATCATCACGCCAGTCTGTTCTCTGTTGCTCCTGTCTGGCTTCTATCATCACGCCAGTCTGTTCTCTGTTGCTCCTGTCTGGCTTCTATCATCACGCCAGTCTGTTCTCTGTTGCTCCTGTCTGGCTTCTATCATCACGCCAGTCTGTTCTCTGTTGCTCCTGTCTGGCTTCTATCATCACGCCAGTCTGTTCTCTGTTGCTCCTGTCTGGCTTCTCTCATCACGCCAGTCTGTTCTCTGTTGCTCCTGTCTGGCTTCTATCATCACGCCAGTCTGTTCTCTGTTGCTCCTGTCTGGCTTCTATCATCACGCCAGTCTGTTCTCTGTTGCTCCTGTCTGGCTTCTATCATCACGCCAGTCTGTTCTCTGTTGCTCCTGTCTGGCTTCTATCATCACGCCAGTCTGTTCTCTGTTGCTCCTGTCTGGCTTCTATCATCACGCCAGTCTGTTCTCTGTTGCTCCTGTCTGGCTTCTCTCATCACGCCAGTCTGTTCTCTGTTGCTCCTGTCTGGCTTCTATCATCACGCCAGTCTGTTCTCTGTTGCTCCTGTCTGGCTTCTATCATCACGCCAGTCTGTTCTCTCCTGCTCCTGTCTGGCTTCTATCATCACGCCAGTCTGTTCTCTGTTGCTCCTGTCTGGCTTCTATCATCACGCCAGTCTGTTCTCTGATGCTCCTGTCTGGCTTCTATCATCACGCCAGTCTGTTCTCTGTTGCTCCTGTCTGGCTTCTCTCATCACGCCAGTCTGTTCTCTGTTGCTCCTGTCTGGCTTCTATCATCACGCCAGTCTGTTCTCTGTTGCTCCTGTCTGGCTTCTATCATCACGCCAGTCTGTTCTCTGTTGCTCCTGTCTGGCTTCTCTCATCACGCCAGTCTGTTCTCTGTTGCTCCTGTCTGGCTTCTATCATCACGCCAGTCTGTTCTCTGTTGCTCCTGTCTGGCTTCTATCATCACGCCAGTCTGTTCTCTGTTGCTCCTGTCTGGCTTCTATCATCACGCCAGTCTGTTCTCTGTTGCTCCTGTCTGGCTTCTATCATCACGCCAGTCTGTTCTCTCCTGCTCCTGTCTGGCTTCTATCATCACGCCAGTCTGTTCTCTGTTGCTCCTGTCTGGCTTCTTTCATCACGCCAGTCTGTTCTCTGTTGCTCCTGTCTGGCTTCTATCATCACGCCAGTCTGTTCTCTCCTGCTCCTGTCTGGCTTCTATCATCACGCCAGTCTGTTCTCTGTTGCTCCTGTCTGGCTTCTTTCATCACGCCAGTCTGTTCTCTGTTGCTCCTGTCTGGCTTCTATCATCACGCCAGTCTGTTCTCTGTTGCTCCTGTCTGGCTTCTATCATCACGCCAGTCTGTTCTCTGTTGCTCCTGTCTGGCTTCTATCATCACGCCAGTCTGTTCTCTGTTGCTCCTGTCTGGCTTCTATCATCACGCCAGTCTGTTCTCTGTTGCTCCTGTCTGGCTTCTATCATCACGCCAGTCTGTTCTCTCCTGCTCCTGTCTGGCTTCTATCATCTCGCCAGTCTGTTCTCTGTTGCTCCTGTCTGGCTTCTCTCATCACGCCAGTCTGTTCTCTGTTGCTCCTGTCTGGCTTCTCTCATCACGCCAGTCTGTTCTCTGTTGCTCCTGTCTGGCTTCTCTCATCACGCCAGTCTGTTCTCTGTTGCTCCTGTCTGGCTTCTCTCATCACGCCAGTCTGTTCTTAACTTCCACAGGTCAGTTTGATGTGATTTTCTTGCCAAGCGTTAAAACATAATTGTAACATGTTGTAATGTGTCACAGGCAGAGGAATCCTGCTGTGACTGTACCATCTATTAACTTAAGGGGTGTATACAAGGCAATAGTGGTGCACATAGAATAGCAATTTGAAGTCATTTTCTTGCCATAACGTGCCATAGGCAATGACTCCATCTTCAGTATGGTGAGCTACATAAGGCTGACGATACCTCTAACAGCAGTGTGCAAATAAAATAGCAAATTCTAATGCAGGTATAGTTTAGTGAACAAAAACACATCATGACATCATTAACAAATTGTAAACACAAAATATTCATTTTATTTGATGAACCTAAAGACTACACGGAGCCGTTTAAACAAAATCTACATGCTGCCTTTTATTTACAGCTTATTTCACTTCCCTTTCCTTTCTGTACAGGAAGTCCAAGAAGAGCGGTACAGACACAGTGTTGAGAACAATCAAATAAACAAACAAGCCCCAAAAAAGGAGAAACTTCAGATCAACATACCGCCTCATCATCAACAGGTCAATACAGTATTTCACAATACAATTACACTTTCCTTCATTCAAAAGTATGCTCTTTTTTTAAAGGACAGTAAGTCCTCATTTTGGACAAATGTCACAATATTTAAAAAAAATTATAATAATTTTAAAAAAAAGAAGCTAAATGAAATGTACTTTGTACAGTATGTTGACCAATATTGTGACACATTGAGACACTTTGAGTAGTTAATCACCTGATTATCCTTCTCCCCTCTGAATCTAGGTGATGGCAGGAAGTTGACAGAATTAGTTAGAGCTGCAACTTGATGGCAGGAAGTTGACAGAATTAGTTAGTGCTGCAACTTGATGGCAGGAAGTTGACAGAATTCGTTAGAGCTGCAACTTGATGGCAGGAAGTTGACAGAATTAGTTAGAGCTGCAACTTGATGGCAGGAAGTTGACAGAATTAGTCAGTGCTGCAACTTGATGGCAGGAAGTTGACAGAATTAGTCAGTGCTGCAACTTGATGGCAGGAAGTTGACAGTGTGATCAAAGTGTACCTACCGAGCGAGAGTCAAAACAGACGAACGATCAATAACATAATTAATAACATCCTTCCTAGCTAGAAAGGACAGTTTTCTAACAGGTTAGATCGCGTTGTGAAGTGTGTTTCCAGGTGCACTTGAACACGGGAGTTCCAAGCTATCTGAGACAGCTAATTAAATCTTTCAATTTACTTTGAGCGTTTGCTTTAGCCTGTCTAGAGTGCCAGGTAGGTCGGGGCATTTTGCAGATTTTCCTATTCGTTATTTTTGCAACGCGCAAAGCTCAATCAAGCACTTGACGCAGTATTTTAAACGTATTTGAACCCAGGCGTGTTTCTAAGGTTGTCTGTGTATATGAGAGCTTTAAGACTGTTAAGAGCTGCAGGCTGGAACTAACACACCTGGAGGCTCAATGCATCCATCTCAAGAACCAGAACACCTCTGGTCTCAGTACTGAAAGCACTTTAACCCTGGGGCTGTCCTCGGGGTAAAAACGCTATAGGTTGTCTGAAAGCACCCTGTTCCCTATTTATGGTGCACTGCTTGTGACCAAAGCTCCATGGGTTCTGATCTAAAGGAGTGCACTATAACAGGAATTAGGGGGCCGTTTGGGACAAACTATTCGTTTTTTTTTCCTACACAACCACAATACACCACAGGACTCAACCGGTTCATCCCAGCAACCGGTCCAGCCCAACAACCGGTCCAGCTAAGCAACCGGTCCAGCCCAGCAACCGGTCCAGCCCAACAACCGGTCCAGCCCAGCAACCGGTCCAGCCCAGCAACCGGTCCAGCCCAACAACCGGTCCAGCCCAACAACCGGTCCAGCCCAACAACCGGTCCAGCCCAGCAACCGGTCCAGCCCAACAACCAGTCCAGCCCAGCAGGCAACATGTTAAAAAGCAGAATTAGTAAAAACCAAGATTATATTTTTTGTAATGTCATATTGTTTTAAACCTCCATATCTCTTCTGACTAGGTACCCTTTTTCTTCTCTTCCCTCAGAGCAGTTCCTTCAAGGTAGAAATACACTGAGAAATGCTGCTGAAAGAAAAACACATTACTAAAAGTAAATACTATTATTATGTGTGATAGACTGTTGTATTCCTCTACAGTAAATGTAAAAAAAAAAAAAAAAAATACAAGTCGTTAATGTAAAATTGAAATCACTTTTTCAAACAGAGTCTTGACTTTATTCCCTTAAGTTATGTTCAAGTACAACGAGTAGCGATTAAAGAACGATAGTTCACTGAATTCAAATTATTTTGTTATACTGTTATTTTATATAGCTATTTATAAAAACCAAAAACCAAAGGTAATATAAAATACCGTTCTGTGGTTTATTTAATACAGACGTTTGATTGATTCTTCCACAGTATGTTCGTCATCCAGATGGGATGTTTGACCTGTTCTGTTAGGACATCAGAACAGAAAGAGGACAGATGGATGTTTGACCTATTCTGTTTTTCCCCCTTCATTTTTAGGAACATGTCATTGATCCCAGACAGACAAAAAAAAGTTATAAATCAAAGCAAAACCAATGATCCAGAATATGTTTTCGCTCTTGTCTGCATATTCAGTAGAATTTCACTTGTTCTGATGCGAGTCAGAAGAGTCATGGAGCCGAGTCAACCAGTGTATTAGAGTAGTCCACAGAAAGGTATTCAGACAGCATTTAGACAGCATGCACTGTGATCCTCAACCTTCTTTCCTTTAGGGTCTGTTGATGAGAACAGATGAATACCTAACTTTCTTTGAAAATAAAATATTACAACAAGACAACACAAACAAGGTAGGAAGGAAGGAAGGTAGGAAGGTGCTTAGACAAGTCCAGTGGGTAGTCTTGACGAGGGGAGGGGGCCGAGGGTATGGACAGGAGACAGCAGATGTCCTTGTTTATGTTGCGACAAAGCCGACAACATGGCTGACGCCCAGGGGGTTCGAGTATAAAAACGGAGTGATTTAAAAGAGAAGGTCTTTCCTTGGCTGAGGCGCAGAAAAAGGCAGAACGGATCGGAACAAGCTGGACAATGTGTTGTAGTCAATCTGTTCTAGTCTGCTCTGGCAGCAGGGTGGACCGAGGAACCAGTGGAAATAATGCATTACCACCACTCTCCTCTCCTCTCCTCTCTCTCTCTCTCTCTCCTCTCCTCTCCCTCTCTCCTCTCCTCTCTCCTCTCTCTCTCTCTCCTCTCCTCTCCTCTCCTCTCCTCTCCTCTCCTCTCCTCTCCTCTCCTCTCCTCTACCGTTCCTCCTCTCCTCTACCGTTCCTCCTCTCCTCTCCTCTCCTTTACCATTCCTCCTCTCCTCTCCTCTCCTCTACCATTCCTCCTCTCCTCTCCTCTACCGTTCCTCCTCTCCTCTCCTCTACCGTTCCTCCTCTCTCTCTCTCCTCTCCTCTCCTCTCCTCCTCTCCTCTCCTCTCCTCTCCTCTCCTCTCCTCTCCTCTCTCCTCTCCTCTCTCCTCTCCTCTCCTCTCTCTCTCTCCGTTCCTCTCTCTCCTGTCTTTTCCTTTCCTGTCCCCCCCCTCTCCTCTCCCGCCCCTCTCTCTCCTCTCCTGTCCCTCTCTATCCTCTCCCGTCCCTCTCTCTCCTCCTCTCCCGTCCCTTTCTCTCCCTTCCTTATCTCCTCTCCCTCTCTCTCCCCTCCCTCTCTCTCCTCTGGAGAGGAGAGGAGAGAGACGGAGAGAGAGGGACGGGGTCCCTCTCTCTCCTCCTCTCTCCTCTCCCATCCCTCTCTCTCCTCTCCCTCTCTCCTCCCTTTCTCTCCTCTCCTCTCTCCTATCCCGTCCCCCTCTCCTCTCCTCTCCTCTCCTCTACCGTTCCTCCTCTCCTCTCCTCTCCTCTCCTCTCCTCTCCTCTCTCTCCTCTCTCCCTCTCCTCTCCTCTCCCTCCTCCTCTCCTCTCCTCTCCTCTCCTCCCCTCTCCTCTCCTCTCCCTCCTCTCTCCCTCTCCTCTCCTCTCCCTTCCTCCTCTCCTCTCCTCTACCGTTCCTCCTCTCCTCTCCTCTCCTCTCCTCTACCATTCCTCCTCTCCTCTCCTCTCCTTTACCTCCTCCTCTCCTCTCTCCTCTCCTCTCCTCTCCTCTCCCATTCCTCTCCTCTCCTCTCCTGTCTTTTCCTTTCCTGTCCCCCTCCTCCTCTCCGTCCCTTTCTCTCCTCCTCTCCTCCCTCCTCTCCTCTCCCTTCCTTATCTCCTCTCCCTCTCTCTCCCCTCCCTCTCTCTCCTCTGGAGAGGAGAGGGAGAGAGACGGTCCCCCTCCTCTCCTCTCCGAGGGTCCCCTCTCTCCTCCTCCTCTCTCCTCTCCCATCCCTCTCTCTCCTCTCCCTCTCCCTCTCTCCTCCCTTTCTCTCCTCCTCTCCCTCTCTCCTATCCCGTCCCCCTCTCCACTCCCTCTCCCGTCCTTTCTCTCCCCCTCCTCTCTCCCGTCCCTTTCTCTCCTTCCCTATCTCCTCTCCTCTCTCCTATCCCGTCCCCCTCTCTCCTATCCCGTCCCCCTCTCCTCTCCTCTCCAGTCCAGTCCCTTTGAACACAGTCACCAACAGGGACAGGGAAACAGATTGCCAAAATAAGTCACAGACAGAATAGATATGGCAGAATGTCTTTCTCTAGCAGCCACACTTGAACAGCAAAGACTTATGAATGTCTTTTTCTGAAGGAGAAGTAGCACTCTACAGTAAAATACAGTGTTCAGCAACTGATTTCCAAGTGGCTGCAACACCATGTCTTTACGAGTTGATTCAGTGTATCATGTTAATCACACGTCAAAGGAGCAGAAAATTACAAGGTGTTCATGTTTGTAACTGTCTTTGGCAACAAGTCCTTAGTTATACTTTGTGGCCACCAACACTGCGTCTGAACAAAAGGGCCCCCTATCCTCTACATAGTGAACTACCCCAGAGGCTGAGGGGCCATGGTCAAGAGTAGTGTACTATATAGGGAATAGGGTTCCATAGGGCTGGTCTAAAGTAGTGCACTACATAGGGAATAGGGTTCCATAGGGCTGGTCAAAAAGTAGTGCACTACATAGGGAATAGGGTTCCCATCTCTCACTCCAGTGGCTAAACAGGTTCCAGTTGTTGATCATGTCACCTTCGGCCCATCTCGCTCTGCCTCATGAAGTGAATGTTGTTGACGCTGTCTGACAGCTGCGGGAACTGGTCCACGGACACCACGAAGTACCCGTCGTATCCTGACACCTTCCCCGACCCCAGCAGCTGTTGCTTCTCTCCCTCCGTCCAGGAGCGCGAGCCCTCCTCTCCCTCCCTCAGTCTCTGACGCTCCCTGGTCCAGGCCTGTGCTACAGCCCTCTGCCTGGCCGACTCCAGAACCCGGGCCTTCTCCTCATCCAGGGAACTACCGTACCGAGTGTTGAGGCTCAGAGCGCCGTATTGAAGCTGAATGTCCGTGATGCGCCTAGTCCTGCCGTTCAGCACAGCGTTGACCTGAGACACCGTCACGTTGACGCCCGTCTCCAGGGTACGGCGTCCTACGGTCATCCCGATGAGTGACAGGTCGCCCTCCACGGACCCCAGCTTGAGGAAGTAATGCGTGTCCATTCCGTCTACGGTGAAGTGGAGGTCCTGGAGGTAGAACGCGTCATTGAGAACCGCTGCCATGCGTCGACCGTCCTCATTGGCCAGGCTGATGATGTCAGTGCTGATACGGCCGTCGCGGATGGCGAATTTCACGCCCTTGCCGAAGATGGATCCTCCAGAGGCGAAGAGGGTCTTCGGGGCAGCCTGGGGGCAGCCTGCGGCGCTGGCACCGTAAATCTGCCCGAAGCGCTCCAGCTTCACGAAGGCCTTCAGCTGTCTCTGGACCTCACACTGCACGCCAAGGATAGACTAACAACAACAACAAAACACAACAGAATGACATTGGTTAGTAGGCCTGGGATTGACTGCAACAACAA
>NC_056441.1:92318250-92363250 GCF_018296145.1 Oncorhynchus tshawytscha | reverse complement strand
GAGAGAGAGAGGTTAGAGAGAGAGAGTTAGGGAGAGAGAGAGTTAGGAGAAGAGAGAGGAGTTAGGGAGAGAGAGAGAGTTAGGGAGAGGGAGAGAGTTAGGGAGAGAGAGAGAGAGTTAGGGAGAGAGAGAGAGAGGGAGTTAGGGAGAGAGAGAGAGAGTTAGGGAGAGAGAGAGAGAGAGTTAGGGAGAGAGAGAGAGAGTTAGGGAGAGAGAGAGAGTTAGGAGAGAGAGAGAGAGGAGTTAGAGAGAGAGAGAGAGAGAGTTAGAGAGAGAGAGAGAGTTAGGGAGAGAGAGAGAGTTAGGGAGAGAGAGAGAGAGAGTTAGTTAGGAGAGAGAGAGAGAGAGATAGGGAGAGAGAGAGAGAGAGTTAGGGAGAGAGAGAGAGTTAGGGAGAGAGAGAGTTAGGGAGAGTTAGGGAGAGAGAGAGAGAGAGTTAGAGGAGAGAGAGAGAGGGAGTTAGGAGAGAGAGAGAGTTAGAGGAGTTAGGGGAGGGAGAGAGAGAGAGTTAGAGAGAGAGGGAGAGAGAGAGGAGAGGAGAGAGTTAGGAGAGAGAGAGAGGAGTTCTGCTTTGGAGAGAGAGAGGAGAGGAGAGAGAGGGAGGGAGAGAGAGTTAGGAGAGAGAGAGGAGAGGACTCTTCACAGAGAGAGAGAGAGAGGGTTAGGAGAGAGAGAGAGAGTTAGGGAGAGAGAGGAGTCAGGAGGGAGAGGGAGAGTTAGGAGAGAGAGGGAGTTAGGGAGAGAGAGAGGGAGTTAGGAGAGGAGAGAGGGAGGAGTTAGGAGAGAGAGAGGAGAGGGAGTTAGGGAGAGAGAGGGAGTTAGGGAGAGAGAGAGGGAGTTAGGGAGAGGAGAGGGAGTTAGGGAGAGAGAGAGAGGAGTTAGGGAGAGAGAGAGGGAGTTAGGGGAGAGAGGGAGTTAGGGGAGAGAGAGAGAGGAGGGAGAGAGAGAGAGCAAGGGAGGGAGAGAGGGAGAGAGAGTTAGGGAGAGAGAGAGGGAGTTAGGGAGAGAGAGAGTTAGGAGAGAGAGAGAGTTAGGGAGAGAGAGAGAGTTAGGGAGAGAGAGAGTTAGGGAGAGAGAGAGAGTTAGGGAGAGAGAGAGAGTTAGGGAGAGAGAGAGAGTTAGGGAGAGAGAGAGAGAGAGAGAGAGTGATCTGGGGTGGGAGAGAGGCAATGCCCTGTTGGTGGCTGATCTGAACAATATAGCGACCGCTGTGCCCTGCCTCCTCTGACATCGCCTGAGCAGAGAGGGTTGTCTTTGTTGTCCCAACAGATTCTAATTCTGTCTCTCTGCTGGCCCAGCCAACAACCCCCCACTCTCTCTACCCCCACTCTCTCTCACCCCTCCTTCTCTACCCCCGAGGGCAGGTTGCACCACACAGGCAGCCTCTCTGCTTTGGCCAGTCCATTGCCTTTGCGTGTGTGCGTGACCAGTGAGCGAGCCCTAGTGGCAGGGGTCTGGCTGGGGGGGTTCAGTTGTGGAGCAGAGCCAGCAGGGGCAAGTTATGACCTGAGGGACTCTTCACACCCTTGACACAACACACAAACATTTGGTTGTTTACCGCGCCAACTAGCTTTATGCTGTGTTCCCGGTCAGTCATCCCGGGAATCAAGCATGGATCAGGGAGGGATGTAGGGAGGGAGGGATGGATCAGGGAGGGAGGGATCAGGGAGGGAGGGATGGATCATTGAGGGATCAGGGAGGGATGGATCAGGGAGGGAGGAATCAGGGAGGGAGAGATCAGGGAGGGATCAGGGAGGGAGGGATCAGGAGGGAGGGATGGATCAGGGAGGGATCAGGGAGGAATCAGGGAGGTAACATGGAGGGAGGGATCAGGGAGATATCAGGGAGGGAGAGATCAGGGAGGGATTAGGGAGAGATGGATCAGGGAGGGATGGATCAGGGAGAGATCAGGGAGGGATCAGGGAGGGATGGAACAGGAGGGAGGGATGGATCAGGGAGGGAGGGATGGATCAGAGGGAGGGAGGGAGGGATGGATCAGGGAGGGAGGGATCAGGGAGGGAGGGATGGAGGGAGGGATGGATCAGGAAGGGAGGGATGGATCAGTGAGGGATCAGGGAGGGAGGGAGGGATCAGGGAGGGGGATCAGGGAGGGAGGGAGGGAGATCAGGGAGGGAGGGATCAGGGAGGGAGGGATCAGGGAGGGAGGGGGATGGATCAGGGAGGGATCAGGGAGGAATCAGGGAGGTAACAGGGAGGGAGGGATCAGGGAGAGATCAGGGAGGGAGAGATCAGGGAGGGATTAGGAGAGATGGATCAGGGAGGGATGGATCAGGGAGAGATCAGGGAGGGAGGGAGGGATCAGGGAGGGAGGGAGGTATCAGGGAGGGAGGGATGGATCAGGGAGGGATGGAGGGAGGGTGGGATCAGGGAAGGAGGGAGGGATGGAGGGAGGGATGGATCAGGGAGGGATGGATCAGGGAGGGATCAGGGAGGGATGGATCAGGGAGGGATCAGGGAGGGATGGATCAGGGATGGGGAGGGAGGGATGGATCAGGGAGGGAGGGTTGGAGGGAGGGATCAGGAAGGGAGGGATGGATCAGGAAGGGAGGGATGGATCAGGGAGGGATCAGGGAGGGAGGGATCAGGGAGGGAGGGATGGATCAGGAGGGATGGCAGGAGGGAGGGATCAGGGAGGGAGGGATGGAGGGAGGGAGGGAGGGAGGGAGGGAGGGATGGATCAGGGAGGGATCAGGGAGGAATCAGGGAGGTAACAGGGAGGGATGGATCAGGGAGAGATCAGGGAGGGGGAGGGAGGGATCAGGGAGGAGGGATGGAGGGATGGATCAGGGAGGGATGGAGGGAGGGTGGGATCAGGGGGAAGGAGGGAGGGGTGGAGGGAGGGATGGATCAGGGAGGGATGGATCAGGGAGGGAGGGATCAGGGAGGGATGGATCAGGGAGGGAGGGATGGATCAGGGAGGGAGGGTTGGAGGGAGGGAGGGATCAGGAAGGGAGGGATGGATCAGGAAGGGATGTAGGGATGGATCAGGGAGGGATGTAGGGAGGGATCAGGGAGGGAGGGATATATCAGGGAGGGATCAGGGATGGATCAGGGAGGGATCAGGGAGAGATCAGAGAGGGATCAGGGAGAGATCAGGGAGAGATCAGGGAGAGATCAGGGAGGGATCAGGGAGAGATCAGGGAGGGAACAGGGAGAGATCAGGAGAGATCAGGGAGGGATCAGGGAGAGATCAGCGAGGATCAGCGAGGGATCAGGGAGAGATCAGGGAGAGATCAGTGAGGGATCAGGGATGGGGAGGGATCAGGGAGAGATCAGGGAGGGATGGATCAGGGAGGGAGGGATCAGGGAGAGATCAGGGAGGAATGGATCAGGGAGAGATCAGGGAGGGATCAGGGAGAGATGGATCAGAGAGGGATCAGGGAGAGATCAGGGAGGGTGGGAGGGATCAGGGAGGGAGGAGGGAGGGAGGGGATCAGGGAGGGAGGGATTGAGGGAGGGATGGATCAGGGATTGATGGAGGGATGGATCAGGGAGGGAGGGATGGAGGGATCAGGAGGGAGGGATGGATCAGGGAGGGATGTAGGGAGGGAGGGATGGATCAGGGAGGGATGTAGGGAGGGAGGGATGTAGGGAGGGAGGGATGAATCAGGGAGGGATCAGGGAGGGAGGGATTGATCAGGGAGGGAGGGATATATCAGGGAGGAATCAGGGAGGGATCAGGGAGGGAGGGATTGATCAGGGAGGGAGGGATATATCAGGGAGGGATCAGGGAGGGAGGGATGGATCAGGGAGGGATCAGGGAGGAATAAGGGAGGTAACAGGGAGGGAGGGATCAGGGAGATATCAGGGAGGGAGAGATCAGGGAGGGATTAGGGGGGAGAGATGGATCAGGGAGGGATGGATCAGGGGGAGATCAGGGAGGGATCAGGGAGGGATGGATCAGGGAGGGAGGGATGGATCAGGGAGGGAGGGATGGATCAGGGAGGGAGGGATCAGGGAGGGAGGGATGGAGGGAGGGATGGATCAGGAAGGGAGGGATGGATCAGGGAGGGATCAGGGAGGGAGGGATCAGGGAGGATGGAGAGATCAGGGAGGGATGGCAGGAGGGAGGGATCAGGGAGGGAGGGATCAGGGAGGGAGGGATGGATCAGGGAGGGATCAGGGAGGAATCAGGGAGGTAACAGGGAGGGAGGGATCAGGGAGAGATCAGGGAGGGAGAGATCAGGGAGGGATTAGGGAGAGATGGATCAGGGAGGGATGGATCAGGGAGAGATCAGGGAGGGAGGGAGGGATCAGGGAGGGAGGGAGGTATCAGGGAGGGAGGGAGGGAGGGATGGATCAGGGAGGGATGGAGGGAGGGTGGGATCAGGGAAGGAGGGAGGGATGGAGGGAGGGATGGATCAGGGAGGGATGGATCAGGGAGGGATCAGGGAGGGATGGATCAGGGAGGGATCAGGGGGAGGGAGGGATGGATCAGGGAGGGAGGGTTGGAGGGAGGGATCAGGAAGGGAGGGATGGATCAGGAAGGGAGGGATGGATCAGGGAGGGATCAGGGAGGGAGGGATCAGGGAGGGAGAGATCAGGGAGGGATGGCAGGAGGGAGGGATCAGGGAGGGAGGGATCAGGGAGGGAGGGATGGAGGGAGGGATCAGGGAGGGAGGGATGGATCAGGGGAGGGATCAGGGAGGAATCAGGGAGGTAACAGGGAGGGATGGATCAGGGAGAGATCAGGGAGGGAGGGAGGGAGGGATCAGGGAGGGAGGGATGGATCAGGGAGGGATGGAGGGAGGGTGGGATCAGAGAAGGAGGGAGGGGGGTGGAGGGAGGGATGGATCAGGGAGGGATGGATCAGGGAGGGATGGATCAGGGAGGGATCAGGGAGTGATGGATCAGGGAGGGATCAGGGAGGGATGGATCAGGGAGGGAGGGATGGATCAGGGAGGGAGGGTTGGAGGGAGGGAGGGATCAGGAAGGGAGGGATGGATCAGGAAGGGATGTAGGGATGGATCAGGGAGGGATGTAGGGAGGGAGGGATATATCAGGGAGGGATCAGGGATGGATCAGGGAGGGATCAGGGAGAGATCAGAGAGGGATCAGGGAGAGATCAGGGAGAGATCAGGGAGGAATCAGGGAGAGATCAGGGAGGGAACAGGGAGAGATCAGGGAGAGATCAGGGAGGGATCAGGGAGAGATCAGCGAGGGATCAGCGAGGGATCAGGGAGAGATCAGGAGAGATCAGTGAGGGATCAGGGAGGGATCAGGGAGAGATCAGGGAGGGATGGATCAGGGAGGGAGGGATCAGGAGAGATCAGGGAGGAATGGATCAGGGAGAGATCAGGGAGGGATCAGGGAGAGATGGATCAGAGAGGGATCAGGGAGAGATCAGGGAGGGAGGGAGGGATCAGGGAGGGAGGGATGGAGGGAGGGATCAGGGAGGGAGGGATTGAGGGAGGGATGGATCAGGGATTGAGGGAGGGATGGATCAGGGAGGGAGGGATGGAGGGATCAGGGAGGGAGGGATGGATCAGGGAGGGATGTAGGGAGGGAGGGATGGATCAGGGAGGGATGTAGGGAGGGAGGGATGTAGGGAGGGAGGGATGAATCAGGGAGGGATCAGGGAGGGAGGGATTGATCAGGGAGGGAGGGATATATCAGGGAGGAATCAGGGAGGGATCAGGGAGGGAGGGATTGATCAGGGAGGGAGGGATATATCAGGGAGGGATCAGGGAGGGAGGGATCAGGGAGGGAGATCAGAGGCATCAATGAGGGATGGATCAGAGAGGGATGGATCAGGGAGGGATCAGGGAGAGATCAGGGAGGGAGGGATCAGGGAGGGAGGGATGGAGGGAGGGATCAGAGAGCGAGGGATTGATCAGGGAGGGATCAGGGAGGGATCAGGGAGGGATCAGGGAGAGATCAGGGAGTGATTTATCAGGGAGAGATCAGGGAGGGATCAGGGAGGGATGTAGCGAGGGAGGGATGTAGGGAGGGATCAGGGAGGGAGGGAGAGAAGTAGGGAGGGATGTCCACCACTGTGACAACATCGTTCACATGCCCCAAACAATCGTAAAAGGGATTCATCAGAGAAAATGACTTTACCCCAGTCCTCAGCAGTCCAATCCCTGTACCTTTTGCAGAATATCAGTCTGTCCCTGATGTGTTTCCTCAAGAGAAGTGGTTTCTTTGCTGCCCTTCTTGATACCAGGCCATCATCCAAAAGTTTTTGCCTCACTGTGCATGCAGATGCACTCCCACCTGCCTGCTGTCATTCCTGAGCAAGCTCTGTACTGGTGGTGCCCCGATCCCACAGTTGAACCAACTTTAGGAGACGGAGATGAAGGGAGGAGTGGAGGACACTATAGGAAGATGAAGGGGGGGGAGGAGGACACTATAGAAAGAGGAAGGGGAGGAGGAGGGGGAGGAGAACACTATAGGAAGATGAAGGAAGGAGGAGGAGGAGGACACATAGGAAGATAGGAAGATGAAAGGGAGGAGGAGGAGGACACTATAGGAAGATGAAGGGGAGGAGGAGGAGGACACTATAGGAAGATGAAGGGAGGAGGAGGAGGACACAATAGGAAGATGAAGGGAGGAGGAGGAGGACACTATAGGAAGATGAAGGGAGGAGGAGGAGGAGGACACTATAGGAAGATGAAGGAGGAGGAGGACACTATAGGAAGATGGGGGAGGAGGAGGAGGACACTATAGGAAGATGAAGGGGAAGGAAGGGGGAGGAGGAGGACACTATAGGAAGATGAAGGGGGAGGAGGAGGAGGAGGACACTATAGGAAGATGAAGGGAGGAGGAGGACACTATAGGAAGATGAAGGGAGGAGGAGGAGGACACTATAGGAAGATGAAGGGAGGAGGAGGACACTAGGAAGATGAATAGGAAGATGAAGGGAGGAGGAGGAGGAGGACACTATAGGAAGATGGGAGGGAGGAGGAGGAAAGAAGGGAGGGAGGGAGGAGGAGCAAGAGGACACTATAGGAAGATGAAGGGAAGATGAGGAGGAGGACACTATAGGAAGATGAAGGGGAGGAGGAGGAGGACACTATAGGAAGATGAAGGGAGGAGGAGGACACATGGGAAGATGAAGGGGGAGGAGGAGGAGGACACTATAGGAAGATGAAGAGAGGAGGAGGACACTATAGGAAGATGAAGGGAGGAAGAGGAGGAGGAGGAGCAAGAGGACACTATATAGGAAGATATAGGAAGGGAGGAGGAGGAGGACACTATAGGAAGATGAAGGGAGAAGGAGGACACTATAGGAAGATGAAGGGGGAGGAGGAGGACACTATAGGAAGATGAAGGGAGGAGGAGGACACTATAGGAAGATGAAGGGGAGGAGGATGAGGACACTATAGGAAGATGAAGGGAGGAGGAGGAGGACACAATAGGAAGGTGAAGGGAGGAGGAGGAGGAGGACACTATAGGAAATAGGAAGATAGGAAGATGGAGGAGGAGGAGGACACTATAGGAAGATGAAGGGAGGAGGAGGAGGACACTATAGGAAGATGAAGGGAGGAGGAGGAGGACACTATAGGAAGATGAAGGGAGGAGGAGGAGGACACTATAGGAAGATGAAGGGAGGAGGAGGACACTATAGGAAGATGAAGGGGCGAGGAGGAGGAGGAGGACACTATAGGAAGATGAAGGGAGGAGTAGGAGGACACTATAGGAAGATGAAGGGAGGAGGTGAACAGCACCCATGTTTCCTGATTCCTTCATTTTCAGTCTCTTAAATAAAATTGTCTGTATAACACAGCTACACCTCTCTCTGTATAACACAGCTACACCTCTCTCTGTATAACACAGCTACACCTCTCTCTGTATAACACAGCTACACCTCTCTCTGTATAACACAGCTACACCTCTGTCTGTATAACACAGCTACACCTCTCTCTGTATAACACAGCCCTGAGCTCTGTTTTCAAAACTAGGATTCCAAGGCAGACAGAGAGCTACATCTCTCTGTCTGTCTGTCTGTCTGTCTGTCTGTCTGTCTGTCTGTCTGTCTGTCTGTCTGTCTGTCTGTCTGTCTGTCTGTCTGTCTGTCTGTCTGTCTGTCTGTCTGTCTGTCTGTCTCTCTCTGTCTCTCTCTCTGTCTCTCTCTCTGTCTCTCTCTGTCTCTCTCATATGGTCAATCACTCTCTCTATCATATGAGCAGTCTGTCTCTATCTGCTCTGTCTGTCTCATATAATCAGTCTCTATCTCTCTATCATATGATCAGTCTTTCTCTCTCTCATAAAATCAGTCTGTCTCTCTCTCTGACTTTCAGATTCCTGCAGGGTTTTCCATGGAAGAATGTAGCTTAGCAGTGGGCGTTATCATTGGGTATGAGAGCATAAATTGGGTATGCTAACATGGGATGGCAGGTAGCCAAGCGGTTAGAGCATTGGGCCAGTGACCAAAAGGTTGCTGGATCAAATCCCCGAGCTGCCAAGGTTAAAAAAATTAAAATAAAAGTGTTGTTCTGCCCCTGAACAAAGCAGATAACCCACTGTTCCCTGGTAGGCTGTTGTTGTTAACTGACTTGCATAAATAAAAATTGTATTTTTTGGATGCAAATCTCCCTTGATCTCATAGCAGACATAGTGCACATGATTTTAAAGAAGGATACTGAAGAAATGAAAATAGAGAGAGAAAAGGGGATTGAGAAAGTATGTCCATTTCTGTATTAGATAAAAGGGAAGGCAGGATTATAATGTAACAGATGAATTTCCTGAAGGTGAATTGTTGATTGAATCAGCAAAGTTTCCGATGTAAAAAATAACAGGAGTAGGTTTGACAAGCCCTGAAATCACTAGACTCAAGAAAGTGGTCACGAGAGTAACACGTTCCTCCTATAAAGAGATGTGTTTCCTGTCTCTTCCTGTAAAGAGATGTGTTTCCTGTCTCTTCCTGTAAAGAGATGTGTTTCCTGTCTCTTCCTGTCTCTTCCTGTAAAGAGATGTGTTTCCTGTTCCTTCCTGTAAAGAGATGTGTTTCCTGTCTCTTCCTGTAAAGAGATGTGTTTCCTGTCTCTTCCTGTAAAGAGATGTGTTTCCTGTCTCTTCCTGTAAAGAGATGTGTTTCCTGTCTCTTCCTGTAAAGAGATGTGTTTCCTGTCTCTTCCTGTAAAGAGATGCGTTTCCTGTCTCTCTTCCTGTCTCTTCCTGTAAAGAGATGTGTTTCCTGTCTCTTCCTGTAAAGAGATGTGTCTCTTCCTGTCTCTTCCTGTAAAGAGATGTGTTTCCTGTCTCTTCCTATAAAGAGATGTGTTTCCTGTCTCTTCCTGTAAAGAGATGTGTTTCCTGTCTCTTCCTATAAAGAGATGTGTTTCCTGTCTCTTCCTGTCTCTTCCTGTAAAGAGATGTGTTTCCTGTCTCTTCCTGTCTCTTCCTGTAAAGAGATGTGTTTCCTGTCTCTTCCTGTAAAGAGATGTGTTTCCTGTCTCTTCCTGTCTCTTCCTGTAAAGAGATGTGTTTCCTGTCTCTTCCTATAAAGAGATGTGTTTCCTGTCTCTTCCTATAAAGAGATGCGTTTCCTGTCTCTTCCTGTCTCTTCCTGTAAAGAGATGTGTTTCCTGTCTCTTCCTGTAAAGAGATGTGTTTCCTGTTTCTTCCTGTAAAGAGATGCGTTTCCTGTTTCTTCCTCTGTACTTTTTTTTCAGCCATGAGAAGTTGTAAGATTTCTTCTTTAAACGTAAATGGGACGAGAGACGTTAGAAAACGAGCCATAGTGGGAAGAGACATACGTTTCCGACAGGAAACACATAGTAACACAGTTAATGAAGTTATGTGGTAACAGGAGTGGGGACGACGACAGTGCTGTGGATTTGTATTTGTATTTATTATGGATCCCCATTAGTTCCTGCCAAAGCAGCAGCTACTCTTCCTGGGGTTTATTATGAATCCCCATTAGTTCCTGCCAAGGCAGCAGCTACTCTTCCTGGGGTTTATTATGGATCCCCATTAGTTCCTGCCAAGGCAGCAGCTACTCTTCCTGGGGTTTATTAGGGATCCCCATTAGTTCCTGCCAAGGCAGCAGCTACTCTTCCTGGGGTTTATTGTGGATCCCCATTAGTTCCTGCAGCAGCTACTCTTCCTGGGGTTTATTATGGATCCCCATTAGTTCCTGCAGCAGCTACTCTTCCTGGGGTTTATTGTGGATCCCCATTAGTTCCTGCAGCAGCTACTCTTCCTGGTGTCCAGTAAAATTAAGGCAGTTTATACCATTTTAAAAACACGACTGAACAGTAGTCCAGGTGCGACGAAACTAGGGCCTGTAGGACCTGCCTTGTTGATAGTATTGTTAAGAAGGTAGAAACTAGGGCCTGTAGGACCTGCCTTGTTGATAGTGTTGTTAAGAAGGTAGAAACTAGGGCCTGTAGGACCTGCCTTGTTGATAGTGTTGTTAAGAAGGTAGAAACTAGTGCCTATAGGACCTGCCTTGTTGATCGTGTTGTTAAGAAGGTAGAAACTAGGGCTGTAGGACCTGCCTTGTTGATCGTGTTGTTAAGAAGGTAGAAACTAGGGCCTGTAGGATCTGCCTTGTTGATAGTGCTGTTAAGAAGGTAGAAACTAGGGCCTGTAGGACCTGCCTTGTTGATCGTGTTGTTAAGAAGGTAGAAACTAGGGCCTGTAGGACCTGCCTTGTTGATAGTGTTGTTAAGAAGGTAGAAACTAGGGCCTGTAGGACCTGCCTTGTTGATAGTGTTGTTAAGAAGGTAGAAACTAGGGCCTGTAGGACCTGCCTTGTTGAAGAAGGTGCCTGTAGGAAGAAGGTTGTTAAGAAGGTAGAAACTAGGGCCTGTAGGACCTGCCTTGTTGATCGTGTTGTTAAGAAGGTAGAAACTAGGGCCTGTAGGACCTGCCTTGTTGATAGTGCTGTTAAGAAGGTAGAAACTAGGGCCTGTAGGACCTGCCTTGTTGATAGTGTTGTTAAGAAGGTAGAAACTAGGGCCTGTAGGACCTGCCTTGTTGATAGTGCTGTTAAGAAGGTAGAAACTAGGGCCTGTAGGACCTGCCTTGTTGATAGTGTTGTTAAGAAGGTAGAAACTAGGGCCTGTAGGACCTGCCTTGTTGATAGTGTTGTTAAGAAGGTAGAAACTAGGGCCTGTAGGACCTGCCTTGTTGATAGTGTTGTTAAGAAGGTAGAAACTAGCCTGTAGGACCTGCCTTGTTGATAGTGTTGTTAAGAAGGTAGAAACTAGGGCCTGTAGGACCTGCCTTGTTGATAGTGTTGTTAAGAAGGTAGAAACTAGGGCCTGTAGGACCTGCCTTGTTGATAGTGCTGTTAAGAAGGTAGAAACTAGGGCCTGTAGGACCTGCCTTGTTGATAGTGCTGTTAAGAAGGTAGAAACTAGGGCCTGTAGGACCTGCCTTGTTGATAGTGCTGGGGAGGTGGATAGTTTGAGTCTCATAGTTGATCGGGAATATCCTCTGCATTGTGACATCAGTTGTCATGTTTAGAGACACCGTCTGGCCTTCTGGCCAAGATACAGGCAATTATTGTAGATTTATTTTGGGATAAATAATATTGGGTTCAATAAAGTGTTTTGTATTTGTCAAAAGAGAAGGTCTTGTACATCTGGCTAATAGGGCTGCTGCTTTACGGTTCCAGTTTATTCAAAGGTGCTTTATGGAAAACGCGGTTTGGAGAGGGATGGCAGGTCTGGTGTTACAGCCGGTAGGGGGATTAGAGTTAAAGAAGGCTTTACTTGTGGTTGATAATAGCCATATTTCTAGGGATGGAGAACCTCCGTTTTACAGAGGTCTTCTTAGGGTTTGGAGACTAATGCAGGTGTCCAGAAGCACTACAGCGGAGTCAGTGGCTGCTGGAGGAAGGCTGCTGGAGGAAGGCTGCTGGAGGAACCTCTGGTGAAACCGGATTCTACAGCTGCATGTCTACCAAGATTCAGGTGAAGGGCAACATCATCAACCTAAAACAGTTAATGGCCACGGCTGGGCACAGCTTAATGGACGAAGGGCGGGTGGCTGAACATTTGGGGGGGAGATTGGAAAGGATTGTCAGACAACTGCTGGGAAGCTGCAGGAAGACTCTGTCAGTAGAAGAGGGGATTATGTTCAACGGTCACAAGAAAAAAGGTACAAAATGAAAACGTCTCGTTTCCAAGACGAGGGATTAAACCCAATATCTCAGAGTCAGAAAGAATGACGTTATTACTGGATGTGAGAGGGCTGGACGAGGTGGGTTTGGACGAGGTGGGGTTGGACGAGGTGGGTTTGGACGAGGTGGGGTTGGACGAGGTGGGGTTGGACGAGGTGGGGTTGGACGAGGTGGGGTTGGACGAGGTGGGGTTGGACGAGGTGGGGTTGGACGAGGTGGGGTTGGACGAGGTGGGGTTGGATGAGGTGGATTTGGAAGAGGTGGATTTGGAAGAGGTGGGTTTGGAGGAGGTTGGATTGGACGAGGTGGGTTTGGACGAGGTGGGATTGGACGAGGTGAGTTTGGATGAGGTGGGATTGGACGAGGTGGGTTTGGAAGAGGTGAGTTTGGACGAGGTGGGATTGGACGAGGTGAGTTTGGAGGAGGTGGGATTGGACGAGGTGGGTTTGGAAGAGGTGAGTTTGGAGGAGGTTGGTTTGGACGAGGACACTCATTGGAGGGTAAAACTGGGCCTTGATGACAAGGTAAAGCCAGCATGGAGAGCACTGTACAGGGGACTGGTGATATGTAATGGAGGGTGTTGATGACAAGGTAAAGCCAGCATGGAGAACACTGTACAGGGGACTGGTGATATGTAATGGAGGGTGTTGATGGCAAGGTAAAGCCAGCATAGAGAACACTGTACATGGGGGTGTTGATGGGGACTGGTGATATGTAATGATGGGGGGGTGTTGATGGGGACTGGTGATATGTAATGGGGGTGTTGATGGGGACTGGTGATATGTAATGGGGGTGTTGATGGGGACTGGTGATATGTAATGGAGGGTGTTGATGGGGACTGGTGATATGTAATGATATGTAATGGGGGTGTTGATGGGGACTGGTGATATGTAATGGGGGTGTTGATGGGGACTGGTGATATGTAATGGGGGTGTTGATGGGGACTGGTGATATGTAATGGGGGGGGTGGGGGTGATGATGGGGACTGGTGATATGTAATGGGGGTGATACATGGCATCATTGCAGTTAATGCTTTTTGATCTGTCATTAACTCAGATGGATGTCCTTTTTGTAATACGAGAGAAACAATGTTTCCCTGTTTGATGGAGTGTGAGAGGATAAAGCCTCTCTCTGAGATACTAGAGTCTTTGTTTACAGCTGTGGTGGAGATTTTCACTGTTTTAAGGGGTGTGAGAGAGGATAAAGCCTCTCTCTGAGATACTAGAGTCTTTGTTTACAGCTGTAGGGGAGATTTTCAATGACACTGGTTTTATTTTGGGGTTTCAGTTTTTTTAGTAAGCAACAGAAAATAAAATGTCAACTGTTACATTTTATTTTGGGACAAGCTAAGATGTCAAGTTTTCTGAGTAGGAAACACAAGATAGACACAGCATACAGGCAGGATGTAAGATGTGTTTATAAAGGATTAGTCACGGCCAGAATAAAAGTGGACTGTTTGAGTTCTTCTCGGCTGTAAAAGATCTCCCATTGCTGGAAGGAGCGGTATGTTTTGTTGATTAAATAAATTGAATGTAAATGTTTTTTTTTTTACGTATTACAATTTTTCTTAGCCTGGTCCCAGATGTGTTTGTGCCGTATTGCCAAGTCCTATGGTGCAAATAACAAGGTTTTGTGTTTGAAAGACAAAGAGATCTGGGACCAGGCTAAGATTCCAAAGGGGTATGAAGAGGCGCGTCTTCCACGAAATTAGTCCCTTTTTGGGTACAACCCCCGTTTTATTTCACCAAACATAAAGATGATCAATTTCATTAAAAAACACGTTTTCACATCTGAAGAGGTTAAATAAAAAGATGACTATAGTAAGTGCCTATTAAAGTAACAGCCTTAAATCCCCTTCATCTAAATCAGCTAAAATAAAAATAGAAACATCTATGTACAGTGTGTACAAATGTAGAATATTAGGGAGGTAAGGCAATAAGTAGGCCATAGAGGCGAAAATAATTACAATTTAGCATTAACACTGGAGTGACTAGATGTGCAGATGATGATGTGCAGGTAGAGATACTGGGTTGCAAAATAGCAAGAGGGTAAGTAACTATGGGGATGAGAGGTAGTTGGATGTGCTATTTACAGATGGGCTGTGTACATGTACAGTGATCTGTGAGCTGCTCTGACAGCTGATGCTTTAAGTTAGAGGGAGATATGAGACTCAGCTTCAGTGATTTCTGCAGTTTGTTCCAGTCATTGGCAGCAGAGAACTGGAAGGAAAGGCCAAAGGAGGTGTTGGTTTTGGGGGCAACCAGTGAGATATACCTGCTGGAGCGCGTTCTACGAGTGGGTGATGAGGGGGGACTTGGCGGCATGAGTGAACATTCACCTCAGTCAATAGGAGACTGAACATTCACCTCAGTCAGTAGGAGACTGGACATTCACCTCAGTCAGTAGGAGACTGGACATTCACCTCAGTCAATAGGAGACTGGACATTCACCTCAGTCAATAAGAGACATTCACCTCAGTCAATAAGGGACTGGACATTCACCTCAGTCAATAGGAGACTGGACATTCACCTCAGTCAGTAGGAGACTGGACATTCACCTCAGTCAATAGGAGACTGGACATTCACCTCAGTCAATAGGAGACTGGACATTCACCTCAGTCAATAAGGGACTGGACATTCACCTCAGTCAATAAGGGACTGAACATTCACCTCAGTCAATAAGGGACTGGACATTCACCTCAGTCAATAGGAGACTGAACATTCACCTCAGTCAATAGGAGACTGGACATTCACCTCAGTCAATAAGAGACTGAACATTCACCTCAGTCAATAAGGGACTGGACATTCACCTCAGTCAATAAGGGACTGGACATTCACCTCAGTCAATAAGGGACTGGACATTCACCTCAGTCAATAAGGGACTGGACATTCACCTCAGTCAATAAGGGACTGGACATTCACCTCAGTCAATAGGAGACTGAACATTCAACTCAGTCAATAAGGGACTGGACATTCACCTCAGTCAATAAGGGACTGGACATTCACCTCAGTCAATAAGGGACTGGACATTCACCTCAGTCAATAAGGGACTGAACATTCACCTCAGTCAATAAGGGACTGGACATTCACCTCAGTCAATAAGGGACTGGACATTCACCTCAGTCAATAGGAGACTGGACATTCACCTCAGTCAATAGGAGTCTGGACATTCACCTCAGTCAATAGGAGACTGGACATTCACCTCAGTCAATAGGAGACTGGACATTCACCTCAGTCAATAGGAGACTGAACATTCACCTCAGTCAATAGGAGACATTCACCTCAGTCAATAGGAGACATTCACCTCAGTCAATAGGAGACTGAACATTCACCTCAGTCAATAGGAGACATTCACCTCAGTCAATAAGGGACTGGACATTCACCTCAGTCAATAGGAGACTGAACATTCACCTCAGTCAATAGGAGACTGGACATTCACCTCAGTCAATAAGAGACATTCACCTCAGTCAATAGGAGACTGGACATTCACCTCAGTCAATAGGAGTCTGGACATTCACCTCAGTCAATAGGAGACTGGACATTCACCTCAGTCAATAGGAGTCTGGACATTCACCTCAGTCAATAGGAGTCTGGACATTCACCTCAGTCAATAGGAGACTGGACATTCACCTCAGTCAATAGGAGTCTGGACATTCACCTCAGTCAATAGGAGTCTGGACATTCACCTCAGTCAATAGGAGACTGGACATTCACCTCAGTCAATAGGAGTCTGGACATTCACCTCAGTCAATAGGAGTCTGGACATTCACCTCAGTCAATAGGAGTCTGGACATTCACCTCAGTCAATAGGAGTCTGGACATTCACCTCAGTCAATAGGAGACTGGACATTCACCTCAGTCAATAGGAGTCTGGACATTCACCTCAGTCAATAGGAGACTGGACATTCACCTCAGTCAATAGGAGACTGGACATTCACCTCAGTCAATAGGAGTCTGGACATTCACCTCAGTCAATAGGAGTCTGGACATTCACCTCAGTCAATAGGAGTCTGGACATTCACCTCAGTCAATAGGAGACTGGACATTCACCTCAGTCAATAGGAGTCTGGACATTCACCTCAGTCAATAGGAGACTGAACATTCACCTCAGTCAATAGGAGTCTGGACATTCACCTCAGTCAATAGGAGACTGGACATTCACCTCAGTCAATAGGAGTCTGGACATTCACCTCAGTCAATAAGAGACATTCACCTCAGTCAATAGGAGACTGGACATTCACCTCAGTCAATAGGAGACTGGACATTCACCTCAGTCAATAGGAGACTGGACATTCACCTCAGTCAATAAGGGACTGAACATTCACCTCAGTCAATAGGAGACTGGACATTCACCTCAGTCAATAGGAGACTGGACATTCACCTCAGTCAATAGGAGACTGGACATTCACCTCAGTCAATAGGAGACTGAACATTCACCTCAGTCAATAGGAGACTGGACATTCACCTCAGTCAATAGGAGACTGGACATTCACCTCAGTCAATAGGAGACTGGACATTCTGCAAAAAAACATACAACAATTAGCAGCTACAAACTAGTTCAGCACCGGGGATTAAACCTCTAGTTTAGTTTCATGTCAAACAGCAGTTACCGAGCCAAAGCCATCTAGCACAGCCATCCTCTGTGTTGAGAAAAAGCCCCGCTGTTCACTGCAGTTGCATCGATGCGCTCTCTACAGAGGAAGAGGCGAAGCAAGAGGTTTTACTCCCGCCAAAAGCTGTCCACAATAAGCCCTGTGGCTTAAACTTGTCACCCACTCTCCCGACACTTATTGTTAGGGCGGAGACATAAGCATCTTGTTTTCTATGACCCATTTTAAACTGTTGGTGTTAAACTGACAGCCATACCCAGTTTCTGCCTCTGCGTATGTTAGTGACCAGATCAAATAAGCCAAAGTACAAATAAAATACAAATCGGATGCTAAATGCCTTTTCTAATAATTATTTTCCCGTTCAGTTTCACACTTTCACACCCCCCCGCCAAAACCTCACAAGACATGAGTTGATTGACAGTTTGCTGGTCCAATCAGAGGGCCGAGTGTGCATGTCACTAGCCAATCAGTGTGATACTGTCTCTGACTGCGTGGAGACTCTGTGCCACAAAATGAGTGACAAAACCTGGCCAGAATGTTGTCATCAGTCTCAAGTTATTTTATTTTCTGTCAAGTCAAGTTTCAAGTCATCAAATTTGTGACTTGAGTCGGAATCGAGTCCAAGTCATGTGACTCGAGTCCACACTTCTGCTAATTGGACATTATCATAATTTTCTCAACTTAACAGAATTATTCCAACCTCATAGTGTGGAAAGAATATACACTGAGTTTACAAAACATTATGGACACCTGCTCTTTCCATGACAAAGACTGATCAGGTGAATCCAGGTGAAGGCTACGATCCCTTATTGATGTCACCTGTTCAATCCACTTCAATCAGCGTAGATGAAGGGGAGGAGACGGGTTAAAGAAGGATTTTTAAGCCTTGAGACAATTGAGAGGTGGATTGTGTCTGTGTGCCATTCAGAGGGTGAATGGACAAGACAAAATATTTAAGTGCCTTTGAACGGGGGTATGTTAGTAGGAGCCAGGAGCACCGGTTTGTGTCAAGAACTGCTAAGCTGCTGGGTTTTTCACACTCAACAGTTTACCGTGTGTATCAAGAA
Source organism: Oncorhynchus tshawytscha (assembly GCF_018296145.1). NCBI lineage: Eukaryota > Metazoa > Chordata > Actinopteri > Salmoniformes > Salmonidae > Oncorhynchus > Oncorhynchus tshawytscha. Next base: position 92,345,477 of record NC_056441.1, on the reverse strand, counting down.
TGGTCCTCCACCCAAAGGATATACAGCCAACTTGACACAACAGCATTGGAGTCAACATGGTCAGCATCCCTGTGAAATGCTTTCGACACCTTGTAGAGTCCATGCCCTGAAGAATTAAGGTAGTTCTGTGGGAACATTTTTGACTACACTTTCAAAGACATTTATGGACAGCCTTATTACGATTTATTATGACATTTTTTATGAATCACTAATCACATTAAATAAATCATTTTCAGGAAAAAAAAAGTTTTATATTTAACGAGGCAAGTCAGTTAAGAACACATTCTTATTTCCAATGACGGTCTGGGAACAGTGGGTTAACTGGTCTAGGAACAGTGGGTTACCTGGTCTAGGAACAGTGGGTTAACTGGTCTAGGAACAGTGGGTTAACTGGTCTAGGAACAGTGGGTTAACTGGTCTAGGAACAGTGGGTTAACTGGTCTAGGAACAGTGGGTTAACTGGTCTAGGAACAGTGGGTTAACTGGTCTAGGAACAGTGGGTTAACTGGTCTAGGAACAGTGGGTTACCTGGTCTAGGAACAGTGGGTTAACTGGTCTAGGAACAGTGGGTTAACTGGTCTAGGAACAGTGGGTTAACTGGTCTAGGAACAGTGGGTTACCTGGTCTAGGAACAGTGGGTTAACTGGTCTAGGAACAGTGGGTTAACTGGTCTAGGAACAGTGGGTTACCTGGTCTAGGAACAGTGGGTTACCTGGTCTAGGAACAGTGGGTTAACTGGTCTAGGAACAGTGGGTTAACTGGTCTAGGAACAGTGGGTTAACTGGTCTAGGAACAGTGGGTTACCTGGTCTAGGAACAGTGGGTTAACTGGTCTAGGAACAGTGGGTTAACTGGTCTAGGAACAGTGGGTTAACTGGTCTAGGAACAGTGGGTTACCTGGTCTAGGAACAGTGGGTTAACTGGTCTAGGAACAGTGGGTTAACTGCCTTGTTCAGGGGCAGAACGACAGATTTCTACCTTGTCAGCTCGGGGGTTTGAACTCGCAACCTTTCTGTTACTAGTCCAACACTCTAACCACTAGGCTACCTGCTCTAACCACTAGGCTACCTGCCTCTAACCACTAGGCTACCTGCTCTAACCACTAGGCTACCTGCTCTAACCACTAGGCTACCTGCCTCTAACCACTAGGCTACCTGCTCTAACCACTAGGCTACCCTGCTCTAACCACTAGGCTACCTGCTCTAACCACTAGGCTACCTGCTCTAACCACTAGGCTACCTGTTCTAACCACTAGGCTACCTGCTCTAACCACTAGGCTACCTGTTCTAACCACTAGGCTACCTGCTCTAACCACTAGGCTACCTGCTCTAACCACTAGGCTACCTGCTCTAACCACTAGGCTACCTGTTCTAACCACTAGGCTACCTGCTCTAACCACTAGGCTACCTGCTCTAACCACTAGGCTACCTGCCTCTAACCACTAGGCTACCTGCCTCTAACCACTAGGCTACCTGCCTCTAACCACTAGGCTACCTGCCTCTAACCACTAGGCTACCTGCCTCTAACCACTAGGCTACCTGCTCTAACCACTAGGCTACCTGCCTCTAACCACTAGGCTACCTGCTCTAACCACTAGGCTACCTGCTCTAACCACTAGGCTACCTGCCTCTAACCACTAGGCTACCTGCTCTAACCACTAGGCTACCTGCTCTAACCACTAGGCTACCTGCCTCTAACCACTAGGCTACCTGCTCTAACCACTAGGCTACCTGCTCTAACCACTAGGCTACCTGCCTCTAACCACTAGGCTACCTGCCTCTAACCACTAGACTACCTGCTCTAACCACTAGGCTACCTGCTCTAACCACTAGGCTACCTGCCTCTAACCACTAGGCTACCTGCCTCTAACCACTAGACTACCTGCTCTAACCACTAGGCTACCTGCTCTAACCACTAGGCTACCTGCTCTAACCACTAGGCTACCCTGCCGGAATGACTTTGTCAAAGCAACAAAATAACTATGGCTTTACAAAGATGGTGAAAACTAGGAGAAAATGTTGGGGGTTAAGTGGGTGAAAATATTTCCAGAAGTCACAGAAGGACAACAGAGGGACATGTCTGAAGTTTAACAAGCTTTTATTCATTCAAAGTGGTCCAAATTAAAGGGCACTTCATTTAATATACCAGGCATTTAAAATTCAATATTTGTGGACACTTAAAATATCAAAAGGTAGTATTTTCATGGAACGATCCAGGTAACAGTCGTGATCAGTGAGCTCTCTCTCAGATTTAACCAACAACCCAATCCCCATGGTGACATTCACAAATCGCAATAATTTGTGATGCTGGGCAATTAAAAGCATTATGTGGTTTCACCAGAAGGGATGGATAATGGTTGTTGATAGCTAGCTGCCTGGCTTTTGGAGGACAATGACTTGCAGACAGTAGACAGGTAAACAGCCGCAGCTTGTTTGTGAGGTTCATCTGAAATGTGTTTGTTAATATATCCTCTCCTACAAACTGTATGCACTTATTCCTTAATAACAAAGAGGAAGAAGATACATACTATTATATAGACTATATATACTATATATACTATTATAGATACTATATATACTATTATACAGACTATATATACTATTATAGATACTATATATACTATTATATAGATTATATAGACTATTATATATACTATATATACTATTATATAGACTATATATACTATTATATAGACTATGTATACTATTATATAGACTATATATACTATTATATAGACTATATATACTATTATATAGACTATATATACTATTATACAGACTATATATACTATTATACAGACTATATATACTATTATACAGACTATATATACTATTATACAGACTATATATACTATTATACAGACTATATATACTATTATACAGACTATATATACTATTATACAGACTATATATACTATTATACAGACTATATATACTATTATATATACTATATATACTATTATACAGACTATATATACTATTATACAGACTATATATACTATTATAGATACTATATATACTATTATACAGACTATATATACTATTATACAGACTATATATACTATTATACAGACTATATATACTATTATACAGACTATATATACTATTATACAGACTATATATACTATTATACAGACTATATATACTATTATACAGACTATATATACTATTATATATACTATATATACTATTATACAGACTATATATACTATTATACAGACTATATATACTATTATAGATACTATATATATTATTATACAGACTATATATACTATTATACAGACTATATATACTATTATACAGACTATATATACTATTATAGATACTATATATACTATTATACAGACTATATATACTATTATACAGACTATATATACTATTATACAGACTATATATACTATTATAGATACTATATATACTATTATATAGATTATATAGACTATTATATATACTATTATATAGACTATATATACTATTATATAGACTATATATACTATTATACAGACTATATATACTATTATATAGACTATATATACTATATATACTATTATACAGACTATATATATACTATGGAGGAGGAGGTGTTATGGTGTGTGTGTGTGTGTGTGGGGGGGGTGCTGTGCTGGTGACACTGTCAGTGATTTATTTAGCATTCAAGGCACACCATCTGGTTTGCGCTTAGTGGGACTATCATTTGTTTTTCAAGAGGACTATGACCTAACACACCACCAGGCTGTGTAAGGGCTATTTGACCAAGAAGGAGAGTGATGGAGTGCTGCATCAGATGACCTGGCCTCCACAATCACCCGACCTCAACCCAACTGAGATGGTTTGGGATGAGTTGGACCGCAGAGTGAAGGAAAAGCAGCCAACAAGTGCTCAGCATATGCGGGAACTCCTTCAAGACTGTTGGAAAAGCATTCCAGGTGAAGCTGGTTGAGAGAATGCCAAGAGTGTGCAAAGCTGTCATCAAGGCAAAGGGTGGCTACTTTGAAGAATCTAAAATATAAAATAAACACTTGTTTGGTTACTACATGATTCCATATGTGTTATTTCCTAGTTTTGATGTCTTCACTATTATTCTACAACATAGAAAACAGTAAAAATAAAGGAAAACCCTGGAATGAGTAGGTGGATCCAAACCTTTGACTGGTTCTGTATATATATTGAAAATATACACTATTTGAAATGGAAATGCTTGGAAGGGTGATTCTGTATGTCTGTCTGGCAGCCTTGAAGGAGGAACCACTGGGGGCTGGGTTCAGAGGCTCCCCATGGGGGAAACAATAAGGGGACGCACACAGGAGAGGAGAGTCCCATGGAGATTTGGGCATGAGTGCAACCAAACGCACACGCACGCACACACACACACATTATTCTCGGGGGAGGAGGCTCAGATAGGAAAAATGTATCCCACAGGACACCCATCACTGTAGCTATGTCAATATTACTGGATGGTAACGGTCATAGCACGCGGCTATACCTCAAGGTATCAAGGTACTGAGTAGCACCTGGGCTGCATCCCACATGGCTGAGTATTCCCTATTTGGTGGACTGATACAGGGCCCAGAGGGCTCTATATACTGTAGGGAATAGGTTTAGAGACACAGGGCCCAGAGGGCTCTATATACTGTAGGGAAAGGGCTAGAGGCACAGGGCCAAGAGGGCTCTATATGTTGTAGGGAATAGGGTTAGAGACACAGGGCCCAGAGGGCTCTATATACTGTAGGGAAAGGGCTAGAGGCACAGGGCCAAGAGGGCTCTATATATTGTAGGGAATAGGGTTCGAGACACAGGGCCCATTGGGCTCTATATGGGGAATAGGGTTAGAGTCACAGGGCCCAGAGGGCTCTATATAGGGAATAGGGTTAGGGACACAGGGCCCAGAAGGCTCAACATACTGTAGGGAATAGGGTTAGAGACACAGGGCCCAGAGGGCTCTATATACTGTAGGGAATAGGGTTAGAGACACCGGGCCCAGAGGGCTCTTTATAGTGAATAGGGTTAGAGACACAGGGCCCAGAAGGCTCTATATAGTGAATAGGGTTAGAGACACAGGGCCCAGAGGGCTCTATATAGAGAATAGGGTTAGAGACACAGGGCCCAGAGGGCTCTATATACTGTAGGGAATAGGGTTAGAGACACAGGGCCCAGAAGGCTCTATATACTGTAGGGAATAGGGTTAGAGACACCGGGCCCAGAGGGCTCTATATACTGTAGGGAATAGGGTTAGATACACAGGGCCCAGAGGGCTCTATATACTGTAGGGAATAGGGTTAGAGTCACAGGGCCCAGAGGGCGCTATATACTGTAGGGAATAGGGTTAGATACAGGGCCCAGAAGGCTCTATATACTGTAGGGAATAGGGTTAGGGACACAGGGCCCAGAGGGCTCTATATACTGTAGGGAATAGGGTTAGATACACAGGGCCCAGAAGGCTCTATATACTGTAGGGAATAGGGTTAGATACACAGGGCCCAGAGGGCTCTATATACTGTAGGGAATAGGGTTAGATACACAGGGCCCAGAGGGCTCTATATACTGTAGGGAATAGGGTTAGATACAGGGCCCAGAAGGCTCTATATACTGTAGGAATAGGGTTAGAGACACAGGGCCCAGAAGGCTCAACATACTGTAGGGAATAGGGTTAGACACAGGGCCCAGAGGGCTCTATATACTGTAGGGAATAGGGTTAGAGACACAGGGCCCAGAAGGCTCTATATACTGTAGGTAATAGGGTTAGAGACACAGGGCCCAGAGGGCTCTATATACTGTAGGGAATAGGGTTAGATACACAGGGCCCAGAGGGCTCTATATACTGTAGGGAATAGGGTTAGACACACAGGGCCCAGAAGGCTCAACATACTGTAGGGAATAGGGTTAGACACAGGGCCCAGAAGGCTCTATATACTGTAGGGAATAGGGTTAGAGACACAGGGCCCAGAAGGCTCTATATACTGTAGGGAATAGGGTTAGAGACACAGGGCCCAGAAGGCTCTATATACTGTAGGGAATAGGGTTAGATACAGGGCCCAGAGGGCTCTATATAGAGAATAGGGTTAGATACACAGGGCCCAGAGGGCTCTATATACTGTAGGGAATAGGGTTAGAGACACAGGGCCCAGAGGGCTCTATATAGGGAATAGGGTTAGATACACAGGGCCCAGAGGGCTCTATATACTGTAGGGAATAGGGTTAGGGACACAGGGCCCAGAAGGCTCTATATACTGTAGGGAATAGGGTTAGATACACAGGGCCCAGAGGGCTCTATATACTGTAGGGAATAGGGTTAGAGACACAGGGCCCAGAGGGCTCTATATACTGTAGGGAATAGGGTTAGATACAGGGCCCAGAGGGCTCTATATACTGTAGGGAATAGGGTTAGATACAGGGCCCAGAGGGCTCTATATACTGTAGGGAATAGGGTTAGATACAGGGCCCAGAGGGCTCTATATACTGTAGAGAATAGGGTTAGAGACACAGGGCCCAGAGGGCTCTATATACTGTAGGGAATAGGGTTAGATACACAGGGCCCAGAGGGCTCTATATACTGTAGGGAATAGGGTTAGACACAGGGCCCAGAGGGCTCTATATACTGTAGGGAATAGGGTTAGACACAGGGCCTAGAGGGCTCTATATACTGTAGGGAATAGGGTTAGATACAGGGCTGGTTCGTTCACCTTTCTGTCCTGAACCTGGATGTGTGTAAAGCTCATTTCCATGTATAAGCAGGCTAGCTGCTTACTATCACAGGCCATGACTTCACTTCCCATTTGTATTGTAACAGCCCAGGAGTAACAGTAGAGGTCACCAGTCGAGGTCACCAGTCGAGGTCACCAGTAGAGGTCACCAGTCGAGGTCACCAGTAGAGGTCACCAGTAGAGGTCAACAGTAGGCGTCAACAGTAGAGGTCAACAGTAGAGGTCAACAGTAGAGGTCAACATAGAGGTCAACAGTAGAGGTCAACAGTAGAGGTCAACAGTAGAGGTCAACAGTAGGCGTCAACTGTAGAGGTCAACCGTAGAGGTCAACTGTAGAGGTCAACAGTAGAGGTCAACCGCAGAGGTCAACCATAGAGGTCAACCGTAGAGGTTAAATGGTTTGAAAAGCTGTTCTCTATACTCTCTATTCTGCTTCTATTTACATCCCAAATGGCACCCCATTCAAACCAGGGATGAAAGGACTGTACTGTATAGGTTATAGGGTCCCATTTGGGATGAAAGGACTGTACTGTATAGGTTATAGGGTCCCAATTGAACTAGGGCACTGTATAGGTTATAGGGTCCCATTTGGGATGAAAGGACTGTACTGTATAGGTTATAGGGTCCCAATTGGGATGAAAGGACTGTACTGTATAGGATATAGGGTCCCAATTGGGATGAAAGGACTGTACTGTATAGGTTATAGGGTCCCATTCGAACCAGGGAAGAAAGGACTGTACTGTATAGGTTATAGAGTCTCATTCGAACCAGGGATGAAAGGACTGTACTGTATAGGTTATAGGGTCCCAATTGGGATGAAAGGACTGTACTGTATAGGTTATAGGGTTCCATTTGGGATGAAAGGACTGTACTGTATAGGTTATAGGGTCCCATTTGGGATGAAAGGACTGTACTGTATAGGTTATAGGGTCCCATTTGGGATGAAAGGACTGTACTGCCATCCTGAGGCCTGGACTCAGACCAGGTCAAGCTGGGTTTGATCTGATAGGTCCTGGTCTAAAGTAGTGCACTACATAGGGATTAGGGTGCCCTGTTCTAAAGTAGTGCACTACATAGGGAATAGGGTGCCCTGGTCTAAAGCAGTGCACTACATAGGGAATAGTGTTCCATTTAGAACACATTGTTCTTATCACTCTTCCTTATTACACCCAGCTGTCCTCAGCATTATGGTCATTATAATGGCCTTTTAGGATCTGACCTATTCTTTCTTATTGACTAAACAGCTATGAAAGCTTATCATTTTACGGTAAAAGGCTGGGATGCTGAGTGACACTCTGTCTAGGGATCGGCTGTGAGCCTAATGTGTGGCTGGCTGGGTGGCTGTTCGATCCAGCTGTAACTACAGCCGTCCAAGACAACAACCACCTGTTTAATTATTCACACTGGACTCCGAGGCAGCAGGCGATATGAAGGGCTGATCAACCAGGGAACCAGAGCATGCCTTGTCTGTCTACTCTCTGCCTGGCTGTGAGGGAAGATGTAAGGCAGAGATGAAATCAATGGTCTCTTGGTGGTGGAGGAGAAGAAACAATGAATCTCTCTAATGGCAGCCAGGACAATTACCAGAGGCGTTTAGGCATGACTCTGTTTCTCACTGTCTGTTTCCCCCATCTCCGGGCTGAGGGGCTAGACTAGGTCCCCATACCACAGACAGAGGGGCCACTGGGCCATGATCTGGTCTGATAACTGGGTAGCTCCTTAGGGAGTCTGGAACTCTGCTAACAGGTTGGTTACTATCTGATAGGAAAGACAGAGGGAGATGTATGATGATGAGCGGGGATGATGTGGATGGATTGATGGAGAGATGGAGGGATGGATTGATGGCTGGAGGGATGGATTGATGGAGGGATGGATTGATGGAGAATGGAGGGATGGATTGATGGAGAGATGGAGGGATGGATTGATGGCTGGAGGGATGGATTGATGGTTGGATGGATTGATGGCTGGATGGCTGAATGGATTAATGGAGGGATGGATTGATGCCTGGATGGAGGGATGGATTGATGGTTGGATGGAGGGATGGATTGATGGATGGATGGAGGGATTGATGGTTGGATGGAGGGATGGATTGATGGATGGATGGAGGGATTGATGGTTGGATGGAGGGATGGATTGATGGCTGGATGGATTGATGGTTGGATGGAGGGATTGATGGTTGGATGGAGGGAGGGATGGAGGGATTGATGGCTGGATGGAGGGATTGATGGTTGGATGGAGGGAGGGATGGAGGGATTGATGGCTGGATGGAGGGATTGATGGTTGGATGGAGGGATGGAGGGATGGATTGAGGGATGGATTGATGGTTGGATGGAGGGATTGATGGTTGGATGGAGGGATGGATTGATGGCTGGATGGAGGGATGGATTGATGGTTGGATGGAGGGAGGGATGGATGGAGGGATTGATGGCTGGATGGAGGGATTGATGGCTGGATGGATGGATGGATTGATGGTTGGATGGAGGGATTGATGGTTGGATGGAGGGATGGATTGATGGCTGGATGGAGGGAGGGATGGAGGGTTGATGGAGGGTTGATGGCTGAATGGAGGGATTGATGGCGGGATGGAGGGATTGATGGCTGGATGGAGGGATGGAGGGATTGATGGCTGGGTGGAGGGATGGATTGATGGATGGATGGATGGATTGATGGTTGGATGGAGGGATGGATTGATGGTTGGATGGAGGGATTGATGGCTGGATGGAGGGATTGATGGCTGGATGGAGGGATGGATTGATGGCTGGATGGAGGGATTGATGGCTGGATGGAGGGATTGATGGCTGGATGGAGGGATTGATGGCTGGATGGAGGGAGGGATGGAGGGATTGATGGCTGGATGGAGGGTTGGAGGGATTGATGGCTGGATGGAGGGTTGGAGGGATTGATGTCTGGATAGAGGGATGGATTGATGGTTGGATAGAGGGATGGATTGACAGGTGAGTGATTGTCAGGTACAGTAGGGTGTGTTACCTTGGAGCTGAGGAAGAGTGGATGGATGGATGGATGGATGGATGGATGGAGGGAGGGAGGGAGGGATGGATGGAGGGAGGGATGGAGGGAGGGAGGGAGGGAGGGAGGGGGAGGGAGGGATGGAGGGAGGGATGGATGGATGGATGGATGGAGGGAGGGATGGAGGGAGGGAGGGAGGGAGGGATGGAGGGATGGATGGATGGATGGATGGATGGATGGAGGGAGGGATGGATGGATGGATGGATGGGAGCGACAGAGATATGAGTGAGGATTGGAGGGATGGATGGATGGATGGATGGATGGGAGCGACAGAGATATGAGTGAGGATTGGATGGATGGATGACTGAGTGTCCAGTACAGTAGTGTAGACTGTGCTATATTACCTTAGTGCTGTCCCACTCCTGAGCGTTGATCTGTGTTCTGACTAGCTCGTAGGACGGCTCCATGGTATCAGTAGAGGGTTTACGGTAGCCTGGTATAACGTTGTACAGCTGGAAGCCAAACGTCACCAGCCAACTGTTGACATCTGGGGAAAAAGGGATGAGAAAAATACATTTCAAATACACAGTACAGGCTTATCATTATCATACACACATACCACAATGTATTGTGGACCCTGGAAACACTATGATCTGAGGAGTCCAATCAAAACCTGTTGCAGAGAATATCTAGAACACACTAGAAGGCCGTCCAAAGATCCACTCCACGCTTACAGTCAGGACAGACATCAGACTTACAGGCTGGAGAGACATCTTCAGGAGAAGAGACGATATGATGATTCATCTCCTATAGTCTTACATGTGCAGGACTGCTCACCCTGGTTGGGTGGCTGTTATCAACACAGGTGACACCTCTCAGAGAGAGCCTGTCATAAACATCATTAAACCGTCACCTGGTCTACACAGGTGACACCTCTCAGAGAGAGCCTGTCATAAACATCATTAAACCGTCACCTGGTCTACACAGGTGACACCTCTCAGAGAGAGCCTGTCATAAACATCATTAAACCGTCACCTGGTCTACACAGGTGACACCTCTCAGAGAGAGCCTGTCATAAACATCATTAAACCGTCACCTGGTCTACACAGGTGACACCTCTCAGAGAGAGCCTGTCATAAACATCATTAAACCGTCACCTGGTCTACACAGGTGACACCTCTCAGAGAGAGCCTGTCATAAACATCATTAAACCGTCACCTGGTCTACACAGGTGACACCTCTCAGAGAGAGCCTGTCATAAACATCATTAAACCGTCACCTGGTCTACACAGGTGACACCTCTCAGAGAGAGCCTGTCATAAACATCATTAAACCGTCACCTGGTCTACACAGGTGACACCTCTCAGAGAGAGCCTGTCATAAACATCATTAAACCGTCACCTGGTCTACACAGGTGACACCTCTCAGAGAGCCTGTCATAAACATCATTAAACCGTCACCTGGTCTACACAGGTGCTTTATTTATAGTAGCTTTTCCACCAAACAGTGTTTTTCTTACATGGCTTAATAAGGTGACAATGGGCTTCAAATCACATCCCCAGAAAGAGCTTCAAATCACATCCCTAAAAGAGCTTCAAATCACATCCCTAAAAGAGCATAAAAGTGGGACTGAAGCAGAGTAGATATTGAGTCATTTGTTATGTCAACCCCCTCCAATAGCTCTATTCGTTATGGGCAGTAGAGTTGTTCTCTGGGTTCCACGTTTAGGCACCTCTTCAGTTATTCACGGCTGCATTGTGGCACCTGACAGAGCTGTTTTAAATAAGGATTTTTTTTGGTTTGAAGACAATGAAAGGACCCAGGTAATCAGCTGAATGGAATGGAAATGTCAGCGCCATCAATCCCAATACAGCCCGAGAAAACCTCTCTGGTGAGGGAGCGAAGGCTCCGTTCCAAATGGAACCCTGTTCACTATATAGTGCACTACTTTTGACCAGTACATTATGTAGGGAATAAGGTGCCATTTTGGGACGCACATTTTATCTAACAGGAAGAAATCACTGTGGTTATATCTAACAGGCTACTTAGCATTCCTCCTTCAGTCTAGTGGAGGGCCCTAGAGCTGAACTGAGATCTGTTGAAATGTCTCTGACATGCTCCTTCAGTCTAGTGGAGGGCCCTAGAGCTGAACTGAGATCTGTTGAAATGTCTCTGACATGCTCCTTCAGTCTAGTGGAGGGCCCTAGAGCTGGACTGAGATCTGTTGAAAGGTCTCTGACATGCTCCTTCAGTCTAGTGGAGGGCCCTAGAGCTGAACTGAGATCTGTTGAAAGGTCTCTGACTTGCCTCTTCAGTCTAATGGAGGGCCCTAGAGCTGAACTGAGATCTGTTGAAAGGTCTACTCTGTGATATTGACAGCTCTTTGCCATAATTTAAATGAATGATGACCCATTGCTTCTTGAAGAAGTGCCTAGCCTAACCTAGCTCTGTCTAGTAGCAGCCTGGGTACTACAGACAGCAGTAGTGTGCTGATCATGGATCAGTTTAGTCAGCCACACAATCAAATCTAATGTATTTGTCACATACACATGGTTAGCAGATGTTAATGCGAGTGTAGCGAAATGCTTGTGCTTCTAGTTCCGACAATGCAGTAATGTAATAACCAACGAGTAATCTAACCCAACAGTTCCAAAACTACTACCTTATAGACACAAGTGTAAAGGGATAAAGAATATGTACATAAAGATATATGAATGAGTGATGGTACAGAACGGCATAGGCAAGATGCAGTAGATGGTATAGCGTGCAGTATATAGATATGAGATGAGTAATGTAGGGTATGTAAACAAGATACAGTAGATGGTATAGAGTACAGTATATACATATGAGATGAGTAATGTAGGGTATGTAAACAAGATGCAGTAGATGGTATCGAGTAATGGTACCAGTGATGCGTTGTGCAGACCTCTAGGATCAGTTTGGTCAGCCACGCAATGGCCCATATTCACAGTGTCTCAAAGTAGTGTGCTGATCGAGGATCAGTTTAGTCTTTCAGATCATAATGAAATGATAATGGAATGAACAGGGGGACCTCCAACTCTGACAAGCGTTATCAATACGGACCAATGTCCTTACATACAGACACAGTCCAAACAACCCCATCAAAACAGTCTTACTGTAGACCAGATCAGTTCTCTTACTGTAGACCAGATCAGTTCTCTTACTGAAGACAAGATCAGTTCTCTTACTGTAAACCAGATCAGTTCTCTTACTGTAAACCAGATCAGTTCTCTTACTGTAGACCAGATCAGTTCTCTTACTGTAGACCAGATCAGTTCTCTTACTGTAAACCAGATCAGTTCTCTTACTGTAGACCAGATCAGTTCTCTTACTGTAGACCAGATCAGTTCTCTTACTGTAGACCAGATCAGTTCTCTTACTGTAGACCAGATCAGTTCTCTTACTGTAGACCAGATCAGTTATCTTACTGTAGACCAGATCAGTTATCTTACTGTAGACCAGATCAGTTATCTTACTGTAAACCAGATCAGTTCTCTTACTTTAGACCAGATCAGTTCTCTTACTGTAGACCAGATCAGTTCTCTTACTGTAGACCAGATCAGTTCTCTTACTGTAGACCAGATCAGTTCTCTTACTGTAGACCAGATCAGTAGTCTTACTGTAAACCAGATCAGTTCTCTTACTGTAAACCAGAACAGTTCTCTTACTATAGACCAGATCAGTTCTCTTACTGTAAACCAGAACAGTAGTCTTACTGTAAACCAGAAAAGTTATCTTACTGTAAACCAGAACATTTATCTTAGTGTAGACCAGAACAGTTATCTTACTGTAAACCAGAACAGTAGTCTTACTGTAAACCAGAACAGTAGTCTTACTGTAAACCAGAACAGTAGTCTTACTATAGACCAGAACAGTTCTCTTACTGTAAACCAGAACAGTTCTTACTGTAAACCAGAACAATTATCTTACTGTAAACCAGAACAATTATCTTACTGTAAACCAGAACATATCTTACTGTAAACCAGAACATATCTTACTGTAAACCAGAACAGTTATCTTACTGTAAACCAGAAAATGTATCTTACTGTAAACCAGAAGAATTATCTTACTGTAAACCAGAACAGTTCTCTTACTGTAAACCAGAACATTTATCTTACTATAGACCAGAACAGTTCTCTTACTGTAAACCAGATCAGTTCTCTTACTGTAAACCAGAACAGTTCTCTTACTGTAGACCAGATCAATTCTCTTACTGCAAACCAGAACAGTAGTCTTACTATAGACCAGATCAGTAGTCTTACTGTAAACCAGAACAGTAGTCTTACTGTAAACCAGAAAAGTTATCTTACTGTAAACCAGAACATTTATCTTAGTGTAGACCAGAACAGTTCTCTTACTGTAAACCAGAACAGTAGTCTTACTGTAAACCAGAACAGTAGTCTTACTATAGACCAGAACAGTAGTCTTACTATAGACCAGAACAGTTCTCTTACTGTAAACCAGAACAGTTCTTACTGTAAACCAGAACAATTATCTTACTGTAAACCAGAACAATTATCTTACTGTAAACCAGAACATATCTTACAGTAAACCAGAACAGTTATCTTACTGTAAACCAGAACAGTTATCTTACTGTAAACCAGAACAGTTCTCTTACTGTAAACCAGAAAATGTATCTTACTGTAAACCAGAAGAATTATCTTACTGTAAACCAGAACAGTTCTCTTACTGTAAACCAGAACATTTATCTTACTATAGACCAGAACAGTTCTCTTACTGTAAACCAGATCAGTTCTCTTACTGTAAACCAGAACAGTTCTCTTACTGTAGACCAGATCAGTTCTCTTACTGCAAACCAGAACAGTAGTCTTACTATAGACCAGATCAGTTCTCTTACTGTAAACCAGAACAGTAGTCTTACTGTAAACCAGAACAGTTCTCTTACTGTAAACCAGAACATTTATCTTACTGTAGACCAGAACAGTTCTCTTACTGTAAACCAGAACAGTAGTCTTACTGTAAACCAGAACAGTAGTCTTACTATAGACCAGAACAGTAGTCTTACTATAGACCAGAACAGTTCTTACTGTAAACCAGAACAGTTCTCTTACTGTAAACCAGAACAGTTCTCTTAGTGTAAACCAGAACAGTTCTCTTACTGTAAACCAGAACAGTTCTCTTACTGTAGACCAGATCAGTTCTCTTACTGTAAACCAGAACAGTTCTCTTACTGTAAACCAGAACAATTATCTTACTGTAAACCAGAACAGTTCTCTTAGTGTAAACCAGAACATTTATCTTACTGTAAACCAGAACAGTTCTCTTACTGTAAACCAGAACAGTTCTCTTACTGTAAACCAGAACAGTTCTCTTAGTGTAAACCAGAACATTTATCTTACTGTAAACCAGAACAGTTATCTTACTGTAAATCAGAACAGTAGTCTTACTGTAGACCAGAACAGTAGTCTTACTGTAGACCAGAACAGTAGTCTTACTGTAGACCAGAACAGTAGTCTTACTGTAGACCAGAACAGTAGTCTTACTGTAGACCAGAACAGTAGTCTTACTGTAAATCAGAACAGTAGTCTTACTGTAGACCAGAACAGTTCTCTTACTGTAGACCAGAACAGTAGTCTTACTGTAGACCAGAACAGTAGTCTTACTGTAGAGCAGAACAGTAGTCTTACTGTAGACCAGAACAGTAGTCTTACTGTAAATCAGAACAGTAGTCTTACTGTAGACCAGAACAGTAGTCTTACTGTAGACCAGAACAGTAGTCTTACTGTAGACCAGAACAGTAGTCTTACTGTAGACCAGAACAGTAGTCTTACTGTAGACCAGAACAGTAGTCTTACTGTAGACCAGAACAGTAGTCTTACTGTAAATCAGAACAGTAGTCTTACTGTAGACCAGAACAGTTCTCTTACTGTAGACCAGAACAGTAGTCTTACTGTAGACCAGAACAGTAGTCTTACTGTAGAGCAGAACAGTAGTCTTACTGTAGACCAGAACAGTAGTCTTACTGTAAATCAGAACAGTAGTCTTACTGTAGACCAGAACAGTAGTCTTACTGTAGACCAGAACAGTAGTCTTACTGTAGACCAGAACAGTAGTCTTACTGTAGACCAGAACAGTAGTCTTACTGTAGACCAGAACAGTAGTCTTACTGTAGAGCAGAACAGTTCTCTTACTGTAGACCAGAACAGTTCTCTTACTGTAAATCAGAACAGTAGTCTTACTGTAGACCAGAACAGTAGTCTTACTGTAGACCAGAACAGTAGTCTTACTGTAGACCAGAACAGTAGTCTTACTGTAGACCAAAACAGTAGTCTTACTGTAGAGCAGAACAGTTCTCTTACTGTAAACCAGAACAGTTCTCTTACTGTAGAGCAGAACAGTAGTCTTACTGTAGACCAGAACAGTTCTCTTACTGTAAACCAGAACAGTTCTCTTACTGTAGAGCAGAACAGTAGTCTTACTGTAGACCAGAACAGTTCTCTTACTGTAAACCAGAACAGTAGTCTTACTGTAGACCAGAACAGTAGTCTTACTGTAGACCAGAACAGTAGTCTTACTGTAGAGCAGAACAGTTCTCTTACTGTAAACCAGAACAGTTGTCTTACTGTAGACCAGAACAGTTGCAGCATGGTGACTGCTTTCTCTTTCTCATTCTCTCATTCATTCCATATCCATTTCTCTGCCAATAAATACACAATCATCCCTCCCTCCCTCCCTCCCTCCCTCCCTCCCTCCCCCTCCCTCCCTCCCTCCCTCCCTCCCTCCCCAGACTGACCTGTCATGTAACACTTGGTCTCCAGGCTGTTGCTGAGAGGGTTGTTGTTCTTGAACATGTACAGGTTGAAAGGGACTATGTTGTTGGCGTTCAGCCTGCTCCACACCTCATGGTCCGGCGTGGTCCATCGCCCGGCCATGGTATCGTAGTCCCTCCGGCCCATGTGTACCAGGCGGCTCAGGGGCTCATACAGACCCCCCTGGTACCCCAGGATGAGGTGGAAGCTTGGGTTGGAGTCCAGGTACACCTCCCCAAAAGCAGTGTGGAGGATCTGCTTGATCATCAGGCCAGAGCCACTGAAATAAAGAACACCAAAATGAGTCCAAGGGGGTACTTCCTTAATGACACTCTGTTCCCTATATAGCGTACCCCTGTTCCTCCATTCAAAGGATGTTATTTCAAGAGCAGCAATCATTTCGGACAAATTACGTCACTGTATAAAACAAGGAACAAAAACACTTCCATACGACAACTAAGGAATCATCTAATATATTCCAAACATTTGGACACACCCACTCAAGGGTTTATCTTTATTTGTACTATTTTCTACATTGTAGACTAATAGTGGAAACAACAAATCTATGTAATAACACATATGGAATCATGTCGTAACAAAAAATGTTTTTAAACAAATCCTTCAAATTAGCCACCCTTTGCCTTGATGACAGTTTTGCACACTCTTGACATTTTCTCAAGAACAGCTCCAATAAGCAAAGAGAAATGACAGCACATCATTACTTTAAGACATGAAGGTCAGTCAATCTGGAAAAATTCAAGAACTTTGAACGTTTCTTCAAGTGCAGTCGCAAAAACCGTCAAGTGCTATGATGAAACTGGCTCTCATGAGGACTGACACAGGAAAGGAAGACCCAGAGTTACCTCTGTTGCAGAGGATACGTTCATTAGAGTTACCAGCCTCAGAAATTGCAGCCCAAATAAATGCTTCACAGAGTTCAAGTAACAGACACATCTCAACATCAACTGTTCAGAGGAGACTGTGTGAATCAGGACTTCATGGTCCAATTGCTGCAAAGAAACCACTACTAAAGGACACCAATATGAAGAAGAGACTTGCTTGGGCCAAGAAACACGAGCAATGGACATTAGACTGGTGGAAATCTGTCCTTTGGTCTGATGAGTCCAAATTTGAGACTTTTGGTTCCAAACTCCGTGTCTTTGTGAGACAAAGAGTAGATATGTGGTTTCCACTGTGAAGCATGGAGGAGGAGGTGTGATGGTGTTGGGGTGCTTTGCTGGTGACACTCTCTGTGATATATTTAGAATTGAAGGCACACTTAACCAGCATGGCTACAACAGCATTCTGCAGTGATACACCATCCCATCTGGTTTACACTTAGTGGGACTATTGTTTTTCAAGAGGACAATAACCCAAAACACATCTCCAGGCTGTGTAAGGGCTATTTGACCAAGAAGCAGAGTGATGGAGTGCAATATCAGATGACCTGGCCTCCACAATCACCCGACCTCAACCCAACTGAGATGGTTTGGGATGAGTTTTATAATTTTATATTTAACCCTTATTTTACCAGGTAAGTTGACTGAGAACACATTCTCATTTACAGCAACGACCTTGGGAATAGTTACTGGGGAGAGGAGGGGGATGAAATAGCCAATTGGAAGTTGGGGATGATTAGGTGACTGTGATGTTATGAGGGCCAGATTGAGAATTTATCCAGGACACCGGGGTTAACACGCCTACTCTTACGATAAGTGCCATGGGTTCTTTAGTGACCACAGAGAGTCAGGACACCCGTTTAACGCCCCATCCAAAAGACGTTGGACCGCAGAGTGAAGGACAAGCAGCGAACAAGTGCTCAGCATATGTGGGAACTCCTTCCAGACGGTTGGAAAAGCATTCCAGGTGAAGCTGGTCGAGAGAATGCCAAGAGTGTGCAAAGCTGTCATCAAGGCAAAGGGTGGCTACTTTGAAGAATCACAAATATAAGATATATGTAACGGCTCTCTTCTATCTCCTCCTCTGACGAAGAGGTAGAACAAGGATCGGACCAAAATGCAGCGTGATGATGATTCATGATATATTTTAATGAAGGAAAACCTATACATACAGAAACTACAAAACTAACGAAATGAAATAATGAAAACCGAAATGAAATAATGAAAACCGAAATGAAATAAGGAAAACCGAAATGAAATAAGGAAAACCGAAACAGCCTATCTGGTGAAATACAAAACACTAAGACAGGAACAATCACCCACAAACACACAGTGAAACCCAGGCTACCTAAATATGGTTCCCAATCAGAGACAACGAGAATCACCTGACTCTGATTGAGAACCTCAGGCAGCCATAGACTATGCTAGACACCCCTACTCAGCCACAATCCCAATACCTACTAAAACCCCCAATACCACAACACAACACAAAATAACCCCATGTCACACCCTGGCCTGACCAAATAATTATTTAAACACAAAATACTAAGACCAGGGCGTGACAATATATTTTGATTTATTTAATTTATTTAACACTTTTTTGGTTACTATATGATTCCATATGTGTTATTTCATATTTGTGATGTCTTCACTATTATTCTACAATATAGAAAATAGTAAAAATAATGTGTGTCCAAACTTCTGACTGGTACGATATATATATATATATATATATATACACACATTTTTATACTTTATTTGTACTTTATTTCAAGTTTGAGAAAATAGAGACATTGACATTAATACAACAGAGATAAAACAATATTAGTTAATTTAATTAATTTCTACTGAGCCAAAAGTGAACTTATTCTCCCACTGACATTATGACGAAGTTAAGATTTGCCCCCCCCCCCCATAATCACCTGAAGACGGCCTGCGGCGTGCCGATTGTATCACACGCTACATAAAACTCATCCCCACTACTGAGCTCCATGGAGAACAGGTGTCCTTGCAGGTCGTAGTAGAGGGAAGAGATCTCTGAGCTGGTGTGGTTGTACATGTGAGTGACCCGGGTGGGACTGGACAGGTCAGCATAGAAGAACTGGAGGTGGTGCCCGAGACTGGACCTAGATGAGACCCTCCGACCCAGACCATCGTATCGGTAGCGGATACTCCAGCCGCTCACCCGGTTGTAGACCTTGACAAGAAACATATCAATCAATAAAACAAGAAAAAATTGTTACTATATTTGATCAACACCTTTTATACCACACTTGAGGACACCTTACGTTAAAAATATTTACCTTACGTTAAAAAGATTTACCTTACGTTAAAATGATTTACCTTACGTTAAAATGATTTACCTTATGTTAAAATGATTTACCTTATGTTAAAATGATTTACCTTATGTTAAAATGATTTACCTTATGTTAAAAGTACATCAAAATCAAAGTGTGAATAAAAGGAATCAGAAGACCATAGGGAACAGAACAGATCCCACAGAGCATCAGCTAGCAGGAACATATTCAAAGACA
This sequence comes from Oncorhynchus tshawytscha, assembly GCF_018296145.1. Taxonomy (NCBI): domain Eukaryota; kingdom Metazoa; phylum Chordata; class Actinopteri; order Salmoniformes; family Salmonidae; genus Oncorhynchus; species Oncorhynchus tshawytscha. Next base: position 92,325,587 of record NC_056441.1, on the reverse strand, counting down.
GAGCATCGGCTAGCAGGAACATATTCAAAGACAGAGCATCGGCTAGCAGGAACATATTCAAAGACAGAGCATCGGCTAGCAGGAACATATTCAAAGACAGAGCATCGGTTAGCAGGAACATATTCAAAGACAGAGCATCGGCTAGCAGGAACATATTCAAAGACAGAGCATCGGCTAGCAGGAACATATTCAAAGACAGAGCATCGGCTAGCAGGAACATATTCAAAGACAGAGCATCGGCTAGCAGGAACATATTCAAAGACAGAGCATCGGCTAGCAGGAACATATTCAAAGACAGAGCATCGGCTAGCAGGAACATATTCAAAGACAGAGCATCGGCTAGCAGGAACATATTCAAAGACAGAGCATCGGCTAGCAGGAACATATTCAAAGACAGAGCATCGGCTAGCAGGAACATATTCAAAGACAGAGCATCGGCTAGCAGGAACATATTCAAAGACAGAGCATCGGCTAGCAGGAACATATTCAAAGACAGAGCATCGGCTAGCAGGAACATATTCAAAGACAGAGCATCGGCTAGCAGGAACATATTCAAAGACAGAGCATCGGCTAGCAGGAACATATTCAAAGACAGAGCATCGGCTAGCAGGAACATATTCAAAGACAGAGCACAGCAGGAACATATTCAAAGACAGAGCATCGGCTAGCAGGAACATATTCAAAGACAGAGCATCGGCTAGCAGGAACATATTCAAAGACAGAGCATCGGCTAGCAGGAAGAGGTTTGAGCTGTTTTTGAAAGTGTCCACTGTGTGTGTGTCCTATGTGTGGTTTTATAAAGCATCAACTGTGATGGAGTGTTGTTACCATCTTACCTTAACCAGGAGTCCAGGCGAGCTGTACTCAAAGAATTCGTTCCCTCTCTGCTTCAGAAAGCCGTCCTCGTCCATGCGATACTGGACGTCTCCCAGCCTGGTGATGCGGTCTCGGAGGTCGTAACGTAGTGGCGTGAGCCGGGCGCTGTTCCCGGGGCTCAGCAGGTGAAGGTTGCCGTTCAGGTCGTAGCTGTAGCGCCACAGTGGCTTGTCGTTGACAGACACTACCTGGAGCTGCCCATCAGCATCGTATTCATAGGTATACCGAGTAGTGTTGGCATACGGACCCACCTTAGAGAAACAAAACATGAATTGGTCAATCAATCAGTCGATCAATCTATAGGTGTTGGCGTACAGACCCACCTTAGAAATCCGTACTTAATCAATCAATCAAATGTGATTATAATTAAACAATAAGGCCAGAGGGGGTGAGGGGCTAAGGGCCGTTCTTCGCACGACACAACGCAGAGTGCCTGGACACAGCCCTTAGCCGTGGTATATTGGCCATGTACCACAAACCCCGAGGTGCCTTATTGCTGATATAAACTGGTTACCAAAGTAATGAGCAGGAATATACCCAGTATGGTATATGGTCTGATATACCACGGATTTCAGCCAATCAGAATTCAGGGCTCGAACCACCCGGATTATTAAATCCTATAACATGTTTCATGAAATGAGTCTGGTAAAATGAACCCATCTCAGAACAGAACAGGTAGCCTAGCGTTTAAGATCGTTGAGCCAGTCACCAAAATGTTGCTTGTTCGTTTTCCCGAGCCAACTAGTTGAAAAAATGTGCTCTTGAGAAAGGCTAAATGACTCACTACTACAGTCGCTCTGGATCAGAGAGTCTCCTTAATGACTCACTACTGTAGAGGCTCTGGATAAGAGAGTCTGCTAAATGACTCACTACTGTAAGTGGCTCTGGATAAGAGTCTACTAAATGACTCACTACTCTAGTGGCTCTGGATAAGAGAGTCTACTAAATGACTCACTACTGTAAGTGGCTCTGGATAAGAGTCTACTAAATGACTCACTACTGTAAGTGGCTCTGGATAAGAGAGTCTACTAAATGACTCAGTACTCTAGTGGCTCTGGATAAGAGAGTCTACTAAATGACTCACTACTGTCGTGTCTCGATAAGAGAGTCTGTTAAATGACTCACTACTGTAGTGTCTCTGGATAAGAGAGTCTGCTAAATGACTCACTACTGTCGTGTCTCTGGATAAGAGAGCCTGCTAAATGACTCACTACTGTAGTGGCTCTGGATAAGAGAGTCTGTTAAATGACTCACTACTGTCGGGTCTCTGGATAAGAGAGTCTGTTAACTTCTTGGATATAGGGGGCGCTCTTTTAATTTATGGATAAAAAAACGTGCCCGTTTTAAGCGCAATATTTTGTCATGAAAAGATGCTCAACTATGCATATAATTGGCAGCTTTGGAAAGAAAACACTAAGGTTTCCAAAACTGCAAAGATATTATCTGTGAGTGCCACAGAACTCATGCTACAGGCGAAACCAAGATGAAACTTCAACCAGGAAATGGACAGAATTTTTGAAGCTCTGTTTTCCATTGTCTCCTTATATGGCTGTGAATGCGCCGGGAATGAGCCTGCCCTTTCTATCGTTTCTCCAAGGTGTCTGCAGCATTGTGACGTATTTGTAGGCATATCATTGGAAGATTGGCCATAAGAGACTACATTTACCAGGGGTCCGCCCGGTGTCCTTTGTCTAAATTGGTGCGTAATCTACAAGCTGCACGCCGTCATCCAGTGATTGAGAGGAGAGAGGAGGCTTTCAACGAACGATATATCATGAAGAGATATGTGAAAAACACCTTGAGGATTGATTCTAAACAACGTTTACCATGTTTCAGTCGATATTATGGAGTTAATTTGGAAAAAAGTTCGGCGTTTTGAAGACGGAATTTTCTGTTTTTTTTTGGTAGCCAAACGTGACGCACCAAACGGAGCAATTTCTCCTAAACAAATAATCTTTCAGGAAAAACTGAACATTTGCTATCTGAGAGTCTCCTCATTGAAAACATCTGAAGTTCTTCAAAGGTAATGATTTTATTTGAATGATTTTCTGGTTTTTGTGAAAATGTTGCCTGCTGATGCTAACGCTAAATGCTACGCTAGCTGCGCTAGCTGTTACACAAATGCTTGTTTTGCTATGGTTGAGAAGCATATTTTGAAAATCTGAGATGACAGTGTTGTTAACAAAAGGCTAAGCTTGAGAGCTAGCATATTAATTTCATTTCATTTGCGATTTTCATGAATAGTTAACGTTGCGTTATGGTAATGAGCATTTGAGGCTGTATTCACGATCCCGGATCCGGGATGGCTCGACGCAAGAAGTTAAATGACTCACTACTGTAGTGTCTCTGGATAAGAGAGTCTGTTAAATGACTCACTACTGTAGTGTCTCTGGATGAGAGAGTCTGTTAAATGACTCACTACTGTCGTGTCTCTGGATGAGAGAGTCTGTTAAATGACTCACTACTGTCGTGTCTCTGGATGAGAGAGTCTGTTAAATGACTCACTACTGTCGTGTCTCTGGATGAGAGAGTCTGTTAAATGACTCACTACTGTCGTGTCTCTGGATAAGAGAGTCTGTTAAATGACTCACTACTGTCGTGTCTCTGGATGAGAGAGTCTGTTAAATGACTCACTACTGTAGTGTCTCTGGATGAGAGAGTCTGTTAAATGACTCACTACTGTAGTGTCTCTGGATGAGAGAGTCTGTTAAATGACTCACTACTGTAGTGTCTCTGGATAAGAGAGTCTGTTAAATGACTCACTACTGTCGTGTCTCTGGATGAGAGAGTCTGTTAAATGACTCACTACTGTCGTGTCTAATTCTACTGTCTACTGGCCTGTTTTATCCTGTGAGTGACTCTTGGGAGATGACCTACAAGAGATCCTAAAACAAACACAGAAAGAAAGAGCTGACCAGACCAACCTTGAGTTCCTTGGCGACCACGCGTCCCATGTTATCGTACTGCACCATCATCCAGTACATGAGTGACCTGAAGATCTCGTACTGGACCTCCTTCACGCGGCCGTAGGCATCGAAGTGTTTGGTGTGTGTCATCACGGCCGTGGTGATTATCTGGTTGATGTCGTAGTAGATGACCCCGAACTTCCCAAACTGCTCCGTCTTCCCCGACACGTCATCGTAGCGATACAGGTCGATGGGCAGAGGAGTCTCGTTGATCACCGCTTGCATGCTGGTGACCCGAAAGCTGTTGTCATAGACGTAATCGAAGCGTGCGTTGACCATCCCCTCTTCGCTGAACCTAAAGATCTGCCTGTCGATGAGTGGGCCGATCTGACGGTACCTGTAGTGTAGTGAACATTACTGTCAGTCCAGTCCATGTTTTTATTATGTTACTGACTGATACAGTCAGTACTCCAGTCCATGTTTTTATTATGTTACTGACTGATACAGTCAATACTCCAGTCCATGTTTTTATTATGTTACTGACTGATACAGTCAGTACTCCAGTCCATGGTTTTATTATGTTACTGACTGATACAGTCAGTACTCCAGTCCATGTTTTTATTATGTTACTGACTGATACAGTCAGTACTCCAGTCCATGGTTTTATTATGTTACTGACTGATACAGTCAGTACTCCAGTCCATGTTTTTATTATGTTACTGACTGATACAGTCAGTACTCCAGTCCATGTTTTTATTATGTTACTGACTGATACAGTCAGTACTCCAGTCCATGTTTTTATTATGTTACTGACTGATACAGTCAGTACTCCAGTCCATGTTTTTATTATGTTACTGACTGATACAGTAATACATATTGTTTGATTTGTTCAACACGTTGTTGGTTACTACATGATTCCATGTGTGTTATTTCATAGTTTTGATGTCTCAACTATTATTCTACAATGTAGAAAATAGTAAAAAATAAAGAAAAACCCTTGAATGTGTGTCCAAACTTTTGACTGGTACTGTATATATCTGCATGTACCAAGTTGTTCAAATAACCCTAACCTAACTCAACCCTAACCCAACCCAACCCTAACCTAACCCTAACCTAGACCTAACCCTAACCTAAACCTTAACCAAACCACAAACCTAACCCAACCCAACCCCAACCCTAACCCAACCCTAACCTAACCCAACCCAACCATAACCCAACCCTAACCCTAACCTAACCCTAACCCAACCATAACCCAACCCTAACCCTAACCTAACCCTAACCCAACCCTAACCCTAACCCTAACCCTAACCCAACCCTAACACTAACCCAACCCCAACACTAACCCAACCCTAACCCAACCCTAACACTAACCCAACCCTAACCCTAACCCTAACCCAACCCTAACACTAACCTAACCCTAACCCAACCCTAACACAAACCCAACCCTAACACTAACCCTAACCTAACCCTAACACCAACCCAACCCTAACACTAACCCTAACATAACCCTAACACCAACCCAACCCTAACACAAACCCAACCCTAACACTAACACTAACACTAACCCTAATCCTAACCCTAACCCAACCCTAACACTAACCTAACCCTAACCTAACCCTGACCTAACACCAACCCAACCCAACCTAACCCTAACAGTAACCTAACCCTAACCCAACCCTAACACTAACCTAACCCTAACCATAACACTAACCTAACCCTAACCCAACCCCAACCCTAACACTAACCCTAACCTAACACCAACCCAACCCTAACCCTAACCTAACCCTAACACCAACCCAACCCTAACCTAACCCTAACACCAACCCAACCCTAACCCTAACCTAACCCTAACCCTAACACCAACCCTAACCCTAACCTAACCCTAACACCAACCCTAACCCTAACCTAACCCTAACACCAACCCAACCCTAACCCTAACACCAACCCTAACACTAACCCAACCCCAACCCTAACACTAACACCAACCCAACCCTAACCCTAACACTAACCTAACCCTAACACCAACCCAACCCTAACCTAACCCTAACACCAACCCTAACCCTAACCCTAACCCAACCCCAACCCTAACACTAACCCTAACCTAACACCAACCCAACCCTAACACTAACCTAACCCTAACACCAACCCAACCCTAACCTAACCCTAACACCAACCCTAACCTAACCCTAACACCAACCCAACCCTAACCCTAACCTAACCCTAACCCTAACCCTAACACCAACCCTAACCTAACCCTAACACCAACCCTAACCCTAACCCTAACCTAACCCTAACACCAACCCAACCCTAACCCTAACCTAACCCTAACACCAACCCAACCCTAACCCTAACCTAACCCTAACCCAACCACAGTACCTTATAGTGCAGGTGGTTCCTTCAGTCTGCAGGTTCACCACCTTCAGCATCCCCGCCGCCTCATCGTAGGTGAACGCGATGCGTGTGGTATCATAGAGCATCTCCAGTAGCTTGGCCAGCTTGCCGTACTTATACATCACCCTGCGCCCTGTGCCCAGGTAGCTAGTCTGCATCAGCTGGCCATCTTCACTGTAGTCCTGCAGTACCGACGCGTTCCCCTCGGAGGGGCGGTACGTGTTCCTATAGTAACCAACGGAGTGGGTGGTCTCCAGGGTGAAGCGGGCCACGTTGGGCATGGTCACAGAGGAGAGGCGGTCATTCTTGTCGAACTCAAAGATGTACTGACGCTGACTGTGGAGGAGCAGTACCATGGACTGAGGAGTAGAGAGGAGAGTGGGTTACCAATGGCGGCGGCTAAAGTGGCGCCCTTTCCCTATATAGTGCACTACATTTGAAGAAGGCCCAAAGGATTGTGCTCTTTAAAGGGCACACTACACAGGAGAGAAGATGTTAGATATTAGGAATGCTGCGAGGTAAATTGACAAGAGTCATTTTATTATGGGGTATTTTCTATAGTTTCCTTTCAAGCCCTTTTCCTGAGTATCTACAGACAATACTGCACTGGCTAAACATACTGTATCCATACATTACAAAAGCTGCTAGAGACATGCACAAGAGGCTCCCGTCTGGTATAAAAAAGACATACAAATGTCAAACGCGACAAAAACAACAGCCAGACTCTACCGAAGTGTGTTACGCATGCTGTGAGATTCAACAGCAGTTTTATGGCTTCAATCGGGTAAGAAAGTATTGGGTTGGCAAATAATTAAATCACTGTGCAGTCTGCTGTCACAGCAGGCTATCATTCCAGCTTTGAATCAGACACTTAAGAGCTGCTAAACTGACTTCAGACCACTAATGGGTTGGCCATTTTGTTAAATGAAATGGTAAAACCTGAGAACAGCAGCCTTCACTGTACTGTACGTTGTTCTTTCTGTCTCCCCAAAGATCCCAACTTTAATTAACAATGTGAAAGTGACATTTCATTCCTTTCTGCTCATCAGAGTCTATTTTAGGGGCAACGGCCCTGTCAAGCTGTCTGCACTAACAATGTATAATGGATGTATACATTGCTAGAGAGACAGAGAGACAGAGAGACAGAAAAACAGAAAAACAGAG
>NC_056441.1:92230750-92313250 GCF_018296145.1 Oncorhynchus tshawytscha | reverse complement strand
TATATAATAATATGATAATATATATATAATAATATGTCATATCGGTTATGCAGTAAGGAAGTATTCTTGACATGTGTGAGCCGGAACTTCTCATTGAAGCATCTCCTGTTTCTGTAGTGAACCAGTACACCCCCTAGAAGGACTGTAGTTTACCGAAAGGCGTTACCCCTAATCTATCACCTCAATGCTAAATGCCAAGCAGAGACGCATCAGGTCCCATTTTTACAGTCTTTGGTTTGACTCGGCTGGAGATCATACTCCTAAACTTCCAATCTCAGGGCGGACACTAACCACAAGGCCACGGAGTTGATTGATTTGTTATGCAGAAGGAAAAGGAGAAAAGAGAGTCCAGCCAGCCAGACAGTTAAGGGTTAACTACGCCAACACAGCTGAGGTGTTGAATAACGTGTTGTGATGAACAGGGGAATAATGTGTTTGAAAGTTAGAGCGATGTGATTGTAAAACCATTCTTAATGCAATGCGTTCTGAAGTGGAAGACTTTTTTTGAGGAAAACTCAACCTAAAATGTGATTATTTTTTAATTACAATAGTCAGCGCAATATCTCAGGAGAACAGGAATCGTTGAAGTGATGCAATTATAGGAATTACCATATTTCTTTCTTTGTCAAAAATTTCAGACGAGAAGTGAGGAGGAGATCTGAATATTCAGGGAAGGAAAAACAAGACAGTCACTAATCATGAAAAACTCTCCTCTGTGCTTAAAAACCAGCCATAGATGATTCCCATGTTACTGAGTCTAGTCACCTCTTTAAATGACTCCCATGTTACTGAGTCTAGTCACTTCTTTAAATGATTCCCATGTTACTGAGTCTAGTCACCTCTTTAAATGACTCCCATGTTACTGAGTCTAGTCACCTCTTTAAATGACTCCCATGTTACTGAGTCTAGTCACCTCTTTAAATGACTCCCATGTTATTGAGTCTAGTCACCTCTTTAAATGACTCCCATGTTACTGAGTCTAGTCACCTCTTTAAATGACTCCCATGTTATTGAGTCTAGTCACCTCTTTAAATGACTCCCATGTTACTGAGTCTAGTCACCTCTTTAAATGACTCCCATGTTATTGAGTCTAGTCACCTCTTTAAATGACTCCCATGTTACTGAGTCTAGTCACCTCTTTAAATGACTCCCATGTTACTGAGTCTAGTCTAGTCACCTCTTTAAATGACTCCCATGTAACTTTCTAGTCACTTCTTTAAATGACTCCCATGTTACTGAGTCTAGTCACTTCTTTAAATGACTCCCATGTTATTGAGTCTAGTCTAGTCACCTCTTTAAATGAGAGACAGGAGTCTGAAGAGAGCAGAGAGACAGGAGTCTGAACAGAGCAGAGAGTCAGGAGTCTGAAGAGAGCAGAGAGAGTCAGGTGTCTGAACAGAGCAGAGAGAGTCAGGAGTCTGAACAGAGCAGAGAGTCAGGAGTCTGAACAGAGCAGAGAGAGTCAGGAGTCTGAACAGAGCAGAGAGTCAGGAGTCTGAACAGAGCAGAGAGAGACAGAAGTCTGAAGAGAGCAGAGAGACAGGAGTCTGAACAGAGCAGAGAGAGACAGGAGTCTGAACAGAGCAGAGAGACAGGAGTCTGAAGAGAGCAGAGAGAGTCAGGAGTCTGAACAGAGCAGAGAGAGTCAGCAGTCTGAACAGAGCAGAGAGAGAGGAGTCTGAACAGAGCAGTGAATAGCTCTGTATATCAACACTCCTACCACAGCCATCTGGCAGACTGGGGGTAAATTTGTGGAGGAAATGTTTAATCTTTAATTAAACTGCTCTCTCTCTTTCTCTCTTTCCCTCTCTCTTTCCCTCTCTCTCTTTCTCTCTTTCTCTCTCTTCTTCATCATGTTTTTCTGATTCATCTGCATGGTTTCTCTACAGGTACATTGGCACAGTGTTGGTACAGAGCTTGGCACAGTGTTGGCTGGGTATAAATGGGTGTTAAAATGTCTCCCAAGCTGCTGTTGGCCTGCTTCCAGTGGTGTGGTAGCAGTGTGTGTGTGTGTGTATGCGTGCGTGCGTATGAATGCGGGTGAGTGTGTGTGCAGGTGTGTGTGTATGAATGCGGGTGAGTGTGTGTGTAGGTGTGTGTGTGTGTGTGTGTGTGTGTTCTCTTGCGTGCGTGCGGCCTTGCGCCTGTGTGTCTTCCTTTATGACGTAAGGACCAGAGAAACATGTCTGTGGTCTATGACGGGACCACTACACCCAATTAATGTCATCAACACCTAATTGGGAGGATTATTTTACACCATGTGACAATTACACCATGTTCATGAATAACAGAATTCCCTGCAGGGTTGGAGTAGAAAGGGGAATCTGAGCTGGAGAATGAGGGGTGGCCAGCCCCACAGATCCCCTCTAGGGGCCCCCTAGTGAAGAGACGGAGGCCAGCCCCACAGATCCCCTCTAGGGGCCCCCTAGTGAAGAGACGGAGGCCAGCCCCACAGATCCCCTCTAGGGGCCCCCTAGTGAAGAGACGGAGGCCAGCCCCACATATCCCCTCTAGGGGCCCCCTAGTGAAGAGAGAGGGACGCCAGCCACACAGATCCCCTCTAGGGGCCCCCTAGTGAAGAGGGAGGGAGGCCAGCCTCACAGATCCCCTCTAGGGGCCCCCTAGTGAAGAGGGAGGGAGGGAGGGAGGTTGAGAGACATCGGTCATACTCTCTCTCTTATTCTTTCATTCGGATGAAGCTGTTCCTTAGCAGAGGCCCAACGGGCTGGAAACATCTCTCTAAGCGACAGACAGAAAGACAGACAGACAGACAGACGCTGGGTCTTAGGAGAATAGAAAAAAATACTTTCAATTTCACAGAGCTTTAAACAGGCAGATATAAAATAATGAATAGAGGGAGGGGGAGGCAGGGGGGAGGAAGGAGGAGGGGGAGGAGGAAGGAGAGGGGAGGGAGGGACGAGGAGGAGGAAGGAGGGGGAGGAGGAAGGAGAGGGGAGGGAGGGAGGAGGAGGAGGAAGAAGGAGAGGGGAGGGAGGGAGGGAGGAGGAGGAGGAAGGAGGGGGAGGAGGAGGGAGGGAGGGGGAGGAGGAGGGAGGGGGAGGAGGAGGGAGGAAGGAGGGAGGGAGGGAGGAAGGGGGGGAGGGAGGGAGGAGGGAGGAAGCAGGGGGGGGAGGGAGGGAGGAGGCGGGAGGGATGGGAGCAGACACATCTTGCATCAATATGTCAGTCAGTCTGTGGGTTTGTCAGTCTGTCTGTGGGTTTGTCAGTCAGTCTGTGGGTTTGTCAGTCAGTCTGTGGGTTTGTCAGTCTGTCTGTGGGTTTGTCAGTCTGTCTGTGGGTTTGTCAGTCAGTCTGTGGGTTTGTCAGTCAGTCTGTGGGTTTGTCAGTCAGTCTGTGGGTTTGTCAGTCAGTCTGTGGGTTTGTCAGTCTGTCTGTGGGTTTGTCAGTCTGTCTGTGGGTTTGTCAGTCTGTCTGTGGGTTTGTCAGTCTGTCTGTGGGTTTGTCAGTCAGTCTGTGGGTTTGTCAGTCTGTCTGTGGGTTTGTCAGTCAGTCTGTGGGTTTGTCAGTCAGTCTGTGGGTTTGTCAGTCTGTCTGTGGGTTTGTCAGTCTGTCTGTGGGTTTGTCAGTCTGTCTGTGGGTTTGTCAGTCAGTCTGTGGGTTTGTCAGTCTGTCTGTGGGTTTGTCAGTCAGTCTGTGGGTTTGTCAGTCAGTCTGTGGGTTTGTCAGTCAGTCTGTGGGTTTGTCAGTCAGTCTGTGGGTTTGTCAGTCAGTCTGTGGGTTTGTCAGTCAGTCTGTGGGTTTGTCAGTCAGTCTGTGGGTTTGTCAGTCAGTCTGTGGGTTTGTCAGTCAGTCTGTGGGTTTGTCAGTCTGTCTGTGGGTTTGTCAGTCAGTCTGTGGGTTTGTCAGTCAGTCTGTGGGTTTGTCAGTCTGTCTGTCCTCTCAGTGCTCCAAAGCTAGAAGAGTTAAAGTAGACGCCTTACAAATCAAACAGGAATGCAGATTTATTCTGTAAAACAACGATCTGCACTGTGACAAAACTGTAAAAACATACACAGAGCGCGTGTTTACCGTAGCATGGTGCTAATACTACAATGCTAACAGACGGATACCGTAGCATGGTGCTAATACTACAATGCTAACAGACGGATACCGTAGCATGGTGCTAATACTACAATGATCTGGCACTGTGACAAAACTGTAAAATAATCCCTAATATGTCTCGTATGATTCATCAAAAGTTTGTTGAAAAGATGACTCGGGTTTGTTTTCTTCCAATAAACATCAATTATTCACTATTCCTCGTACGGTAATGAAAGCTAATGAATTTCCCAGATTCTGTGTTGCATCAGAAATGTGCTCTCTATGCCTGTGAGATAAGAACAGTAATCTTATTGACTGTCCCCATCTCTGAACAAACAGGCATCGGTTTGGTTCCCTGTAAAAAAACAACAACAAAAAAAACATACACAGAGCGCATGTTTACCGTAGCATGGTGCTAATACTACAATGCTAACAGACGGATACCGTAGCATGGTGCTAATACTACAATGCTAACAGACAGATACCGTAGCATGATGAGCTGGTATAGAACATGGTGCTAATACTACAATGCTAACAGACGGATACCGTAGCATGGTGAGCTGGTATAGGACATGGTGCTAATACTACAATGCTAACAGACGGATACCGTAGCATGGTGAGCTGGTATAGGACATGGTGCTAATACTACAATGCTAACAGACGGATACCGTAGCATGGTGAGCTGGTATAGGACATGGTGCTAATACTACAATGCTAACAGACAGATACCGTAGCATGATGAGCTGGTATAGGACATGGTGCTAATACTACAATGCTAACAGACGGATACCGTAGCATGATGAGCTGGTATAGGACATGGTGCTAATACTACAATGCTAACAGACGGATACCGTAGCATGATGAGCTGGTATAGGACATGGTGCTAATACTACAATGCTAACAGACGGATACCGTAGCATGGTGAGCTGGTATAGGACATGGTGCTAATACTACAATGCTAACAGACAGATACCGTAGCATGATGAGCTGGTATAGAACATGGTGCTAATACTACAATGCTAACAGACGGATACCGTAGCATGGTGAGCTGGTATAGGACATGGTGCTAATACTACAATGCTAACAGACAGATACCGTAGCATGATGAGCTGGTATAGGACATGGTGCTAATACTACAATGCTAACAGATGGATACCGTAGCATGGTGAGCTGGTATAGGACATGGTGCTAATACTACAATGCTAACAGATGGATACCGTAGCACGGTGAGCTGGTATAGGACATGGTGCTAATACTACAATGCTAACAGATGTCATATGCGCAGAATACAACAGGCTTACAAGAAGCTTACTTAAAAGCTCTTAACCAACAATGCAGTCAGTGTGGAGGCTATATACAGGGGGTACCTGTAGAGTCAATGTGGAGGCTATATACAGGGTGTTACGGTACAGAGTCAATGTGGAGGCTATATACAGCGGGGTAAAGCACTACATAGGTACAGTATGCTCGGCGTACATGTCCTGGTAATCTGTCTGTCTGTTGTGAATGTTGACCTGTTTAAAGGTCTCACTCACATCAGCTACGGAAAGCGTGATCACATAGTCGTCCGGAACAGCTGATGCTCTCATGCATGTTTCAGTGTTATTTGCCTCGAAGTGAGCGTAGAAGTAGTTTAGCTCATCTGGTAGGCTTGTGTTACTGGGCAGCTCTTGGCTGTGCTTCCCTTTGTAGTCTGTAATGGTTTGAAGCCCTGCCACATCTGACGAGCATCAGAGCCGGTGTTGTACGATTCAATCTTCATCAGAGGGCATAGCGGGATCCCGCTCCTTGAAAGCAGCAGTTCTAGCCTTTAGCTCAGTGCGAATGTTGTCTGTAATCCATGGCTTCTGGTTGGGATATGTACGTACAGTCACTGTGGGGACGACGTCATCGATTGACTTATTGATAAAGCCAGTGACTGATGTGGTGTATTCCTCAGTACCACCGGAGGAATCCCGGAACATGTTCCAGTCTGTAATAGCAAAACAGTCCTGTAGTTTAGCATCTGCTTCATCTGACCACTTTTTAATAGACCAAGTCACTTCCTTGCTTTTTAAAATGTATTTAAATTTTACATTTATTTAACTGGACAAGTCAGTTAAGAACAAATTTGTATTTTCACTGCCTGTTCAGGGGCAGAATGACATATTTGCACCTTGTACAAAGAGATTTGAACTTGCAACCTTTTGGTTACTAGTCCACCACTCTAACCACTAGGCTACCCTGCCACCCCTTTCATTTGAGCTTGTAAGCAGGAATCAGGAGGATAGAATTATGGTCAGATTTGCCAACTGGAGGGCGATGAAGAGCTTTGTATGCGTCTCTGTGTTTGCAGTAAAGGTTGTCTAGAATTACTTTCCCTCTGGTTGCACATTTAAAATGCTGGTAGAAATGATGTAAAACTGATTTAAGTTTCCCTGCATTAATGTCCCCGGCCACTAGGAGCGCCGCCTCTGGATGAGCGTTTTCCTGTTTGCTTATGGCCCTACACAGCTCATTGAGTGCAGTCTTAGTGCCAGCATCGGTCTGCTGTGGTATATGGACAGCTTCAAGAAATATTGATGTAAACTCTCTTGGTAGAAAGTGTGGTCTACAGCTTATCATGAGATACTTAAAACCTCGAGACTTCCTTAGATGTCGTGCACCAGCTGTTGTTTGCATATATGCATAGGCCCCCGCCCCGTGAGTGTTTAGCCCGCCAGCTGGTATGATCTTAATGTCGTCGTTCACCCGCTGACTCGCTGAAACATAAGACATTACAGTTTTTAATGTGGCGTTGGTGTAGTACACCATTACAATGCTACAATGCTAACACATTGATATCTCACAGTACAGACAGGCAGGCAGACTGGGGGGGGGGTAGATCTCTGGTATCCAGCCCAGAACGAACCTATTGGGAGGCAGTATAGGACACAGCATTAATAACACAATGTCAATACAGCACGGCGATATAGAAAGGAGGGGGTATGTCTCTGCTAACCAGCTCTGTGTCTGTGGTGCTATGGTGCTGTGGTGCTGTGTCTCTGCTAACCAGCTCTGTGTCTGTGGTGCTGTGTCTGTGGTGCTGTGTCTCTGCTAATCAGCTCTGTGTCTGTGGTGCTGTGTCTGTGGTGCTGTGTCTGTGGTGCTGTGGTGCTGTGGTGCTGTGTCTCTGCTAATCAGCTCTGTGTCTGTGGTGCTGTGTCTGGTGCTGTGGTGCTGTGTCTCTGCTAACCAGCTCTGTGTCTGTGGTGCTGTGTCTGTGGTGCTGTGTCTGTGGTGATGTGTCTGTGGTGCTGTGTATGTGGTGCTGTGGTGCTGTGTCTGTGGTGCTGTGTCTGTGGTGCTGTGTCTGTGGTGCTGTGTCTGTGGTGCTGTGTCTCTGCTAACCAGCTCTGTATCTGTGGTGCTGTGTCTGTGGTGCTGTGGTGCTGTGTCTGTGGTGATGTGTCTGTGCTGCTGTGGTGATGTGTCTGTGCTGTTGTGGTGCTGTGTCTGTGATGCTGTGGTGCTGTGTCTGTGGTGCTGTGTCTGTGGTGCTGTGGTGCTGTGTCTGTGGTGCTGTGTCTGTGGTGATGTGGTGCTGTGTCTGTGCTGCTGTGGTGCTGTGTCTGTGATGCTGTGGTGCTGTGTCTGTGGTGCTGTGTCTGTGGTGCTGTGGTGCCGTGTCTGTGGTGCTGTGTCTGTGGTGATGTGGTGCTGTGTCTGTGCTGCTGTGGTGCTGTGTCTGTGGTGATGTGTCTGTGGTGCTGTGTCTGTGGTGCCTTAGATTTACAAACTACTCCTGTTTCCATGGAGAACAGCACAGTCTGTTCTCTCTATGTTCCCTAGACTGATAGCAAAAATCAGGGGGGGAGTGTGTGTGTGTGAGTGTGTGTGAGTGTGAGTGTGTGAGTGTGAGTGTGAGTGTGTGTGTGTGTGTGTGTGTGTGTGAGGTCGACTAGCACGTGGCACTGCTGTCTGTCACTAGCTAGCTGGGCCAAACTACGGTCCACTATCGACCCCTTTAGCTTCAGGAAATGGAAAAGAGGACATGTGCACACATCAGGTAGTCATTCAGCTGGATCTATACACACAGCAGGTAGTCATTCAGCTGGATCTAAAACACAGCAGGTAGTCATTCACCTGCATCTATAAACACAGCAGGTAGTCATTAACCAGGATCTATACACACAGCAGGTAGTCATTCACCTGGATCTATACACACATCAGGTAGTCATTCACCTGGATCTATACACACAGCAGGTAGTCATTCACCTGGATCTATACACACATCAGGTAGTCATTCACCTGGATCTATACATACATCAGGTAGTCATTCACCTGGATCTATAAACACAGCAGGTAGTCATTCACCTGGATCTATAAACACAGCAGGTAATCATTCACCTGGATCTATACACACAGCAGGTAGTCATTCACCTGGATCTATACACACAGCAGGTAGTCATTCACCTGGATCTATACACACAGCAGGAAGTCATTCACCTGGATCTATACACACATCAGGTAGTCATTCACCTGGATCTATACACACAGCAGGTAGTCATTCACCTGGATCTATACACACATCAGGTAGTCATTCACCTGGATCTATACACACATCAGGTAGTCATTCACCTGGATCTATACACACATCAGGTAGTCATTCACCTGGATCTATACACACATCAGGTAGTCATTCACCTGGATCTATACACACATCAGGTAGTCATTCACCTGGATCTATACACACATCAGGTAGTCATTCACCTGGATCTATACACACAGCAGGTAGTCATTCACCTGGATCTATACATACAGCAGGTAGTCATTCACCTGGATCTATACACACATCAGGTAGTCATTCACCTGGATCTATACACACAGCAGGTAGTCATTCACCTGGATCTATACACACATCAGGTAGTCATTCACCTGGATCTATACACACAGCAGGTAGTCATTCACCTGGATCTATACACACATCAGGTAGTCATTCACCTGGATCTATACATACATCAGGTAGTCATTCACCTGGATCTATACACACAGCAGGTAGTCATTCACCTGGATCTATACATACATCAGGTAGTCATTCACCTGGATCTATACACACATCAGGTAGTCATTCACCTGGATCTATACACACAGCAGGTAGTCATTCACCTGGATCTATACATACATCAGGTAGTCATTCACCTGGATCTATACACACATCAGGTAGTCATTCACCTGGATCTATACACACAGGTAGTCATTCACCTGGATCTATACACACAGCAGGTAGTCATTCACCTGGATCTATACACACATCAGGTAGTCATTCACCTGGATCTATACATACATCAGGTAGTCATTCACCTGGATCTATACACACAGCAGGTAGTCATTCACCTGGATCTATACATACATCAGGTAGTCATTCACCTGGCATGTTCAGCTCAGCACTGTGTTCTGTCCTGTTTAACTCAGCACTGTGTTCTGGCCTGTTCAGCTCAGCACTTGTGTTCTGGCTTGTTCAGCTCAGCACTGTGTTCTGGCCTGTTCAGCTCAGACCTGTGTTCTGGCCTGTTCATTCTGTCCTGTTCTGTCTGTGACTGTGTGTGTGTGAGAGTGTATGTGAGTGTGTGTGTGTGTGTGTGTGTGTGTGTGAGAGAGAGAGAGTGAGTTACCTACATTAGAGCCACTCACTTCTAAATAGCTCCCAGGGCCATTAAATGAACGGCCAATGACAGACAAAGTGGCACCTTCCCATTAGCAGTGCTGAGTAGCGTTGTTTCACACACACACACACACACACACACACACACACACACACACACACACACACACACGTGTTTCCATGTACTTCCCTATTGGACCCACCACTATGCCATTTCTCTCCTCTTCTATTGGTTTTCATATCATCTTTCTTTCATTGTCCAGAAGCCAAAGGCTCAATCCTGGTTATAGTATGAACCCATCCTGGTTATATTATCATCCCATCCTGGTCATATTATCAACCCATCCTGGTTATATTATCAACCCATCCTGGCTATAGTATGAACCCATCCTGGTTATATTATCAAACCATCCTGGTCATATTATCAACCCATCCTGGCTATAGTATGAACCCATCCTGGTTATATTATCAACCCATCCTGGTCATATTATCAACCCATCCTGGTTATATTATTAACCCATCCTGGTTATAGTATGAACCCATCCTGGTTATATTATCATCCCATCCTGGTCATATTATCAACCCATCCTGGTCATATTATCAACCCACATTATCAATCCATCCTGGTCATATTAACAACCCATCCTGGTTATATTATCAACCCATCCTGGTCATATTAACAACCCATCCTGGTTATATTAACAACCCATGATGGCCATATTAACAACGCATCCTGGTTATAGTATCAACCCATCCTGGTTATATTATCAACCCATCCTGGTTATATTATCAACCCATCCTGGTTATATTATCAATCCATCCTGGTCATATTAACAACCCATCCTGGTTATATTATCAACCCATCCTGGTCATATTAACAACCCATCCTGGTTATATTATCAACCCATCCTGGTCATATTATCAACCCATCCTGGTCATAGTATCAACCCATATTATCAACCCATCCTGGTCATATTATCAACCCATCCTGGTCATATTATCAACCCATCCTGGTCATGTTATCAACCCATCCTGGTCATGTTATCAACCCATCCTGGTCATATTATCAACCCATCCTGGTCATATTATCAACCCATCCTGGTCATATTATCAACCTATCTTTATAAGTGTGTGTGGCAATCTCCTGAGCACACTTATAGATTATGTTGCTGTCACAGCAGACATCTGCCTAGAAGTCTACAGTCATCCTCCTCATCTCTGTTGGATCAGAGAACCTGAAGGACACCATAGAAGGAACATCTGCTTCTGCTGAGCCGACCTCCTCTCCAGGTTGAAGAATGCCCTCGGAGCATTCATGTCCGTCAGGGTAACTACCCTCCATCTGATTCGGTAAAGAAGACCCCAGCTGTGTCCACTTAGCCCTCAACTCCCTCTCTGACCCTGAGTGCGGCTGCCCAATAAGGCTATCCTCGATGTCTCTAATATCCTGCCTAGGCCCCGTCTCCACCTCTGAGGTAGATTTGACTGTAAGATCTAGGCCTGATAAGAACAGAACTAGAAATAACTTTAAGATCTTCTTTCCAAAATAAATATTATAGTTTGATTACATTTTAGGGTATCTGAGGCATAAATAGAAACATATGACTTACCCATATTAACAACTCATCCTGGTCATATTATCAACCCATCCTGGTCATATTAACAACCCATAGTGGTCATATTGTCAACCCATCCTGGTCATATTAACAACCCATCCTGGTCATATTGTCAACCCATCCTGGTCATATTAACAACCCATAGTGGTCATATTAACAACCTATCCTGGTCATATTATCAACCCATATTATCAACCCATCCTGGTAATATTAACAACCCATCCTGGTCATATTATCAACCCATATTATCAACCTATCCTGGTCATATTATCAACCCATCCTGGTCATATTATCAACCCATATTATCAACCCATCCTGGTCATATTATCAACCCATCCTGGTCATATTATCAACCCATCCTGGTCATATTATCAACCCATCCTGGTCATATTATCAACCTATCCTGGTCATATTATCAACCTATCTTTATAAGTGTGTGTGGCAATCTCCTGAGCACACTTATAGATTATGTTGCTGTCACAGCAGACATCTGCCTAGAAGTCTACAGTCATCCTCCTCATCTCTGTTGGATCAGAGAACCTGAAGGACACCATAGAAGGAACATCTGCTTCTGCTGAGCCGACCTCCTCTCCAGGTTGAAGAATGCCCTCGGAGCATCCATGTCCGTCAGGGTAACTACCCTCCATCTGATTCGGTAAAGAAGACCCCAGCTGTGTCCACTTAGCCCTCAACTCCCTCTCTGACCCTGAGTCCGGCTGCCCAATAAGGCTATCCTCGATGTCTCTAATATCCTGCTTAGGCCCCGTCTCCACCTCTGAGGTAGATTTGACTGTAAGATCTAGGCCTGATAAGAACAGAACTAGAAATAACTGTAAGATCTTCTTTCCAAAATAAATATTATAGTTTGATTACATTTTAGGGTATCTGAGGCATAAATAGAAACATATGACTTACCCATATTAACAACCCATCCTGGTCATATTATCAACCCATCCTGGTCATATTATCAACCCATCCTGGTCATATTAACAACCCATAGTGGTCATATTGTCAACCCATCCTGGTCATATTAACAACCCATAGTGGTCATATTAACAACCCATCCTGGTCATATTGTCAACCCATCCTGGTCATATTAACAACCCATAGTGGTCATATTAACAACCTATCCTGGTCATATTATCAACCCATATTATCAACCCATCCTGGTAATATTAACAACCCATCCTGGTCATATTATCAACCCATATTATCAACCTATCCTGGTCATATTATCAACCCATCCTGGTCATATTATCAACCCATATTATCAACCCACCCTGGTCATATTAACAACCAATCCTGGTCATATTATCAACCCATCCTTGTCATATTATCAACCCATCCTGGTCATATTATCAACCCATCCTGGTCATATTATCAACCCATCCTGGTCATATTATCAACCCATATTAACAACCCATTCTGGTCATATTATCAACTTATCCTGGCCAGACATACTCCCCCTCCCCCTCCATGCCCCACACTTCCTCAAGACCACTATCAGTAAAGCCATACTCCCCCTCCCCCACACTACCTCATTACCACTATCAGTAAAAACATACTCCCCCTCCATGCCCCACACTACCTCATTACCACTATCAGTAAATACATACTCCCCCTCCCTCCCCCACACTACCTCATTACCACTATCAGTAAATACATACTCCCCCTCCCCTCCATGCCCCCACACTACCTCATTACCACTATCAGTAAAGACATACTCCCCCTCCATGTCCCACACTACCTCATTACCACTATCAGTAAATACATACTCCCCATGCCCCTCCCCTCCATGCCCCCACACTACCTCATTACCACTATCAGTAAATACATACTCCCCCTCCCCATCCATGTCCCACACTACCTCATTACCACTATCAGTAAATACATACTCCCCCTCCCCCACACTACCTCATTACCACTATCAGTAAATACATACTCCCCCTCCCCTCCATGCCCCCACACTACCTCATTATCACTATCAGTAAATACATACTCCCCCTCCATGCCCCCACTACTACCACTATCAGTAAATACATACTCCCCCTGCCCCTCCCCCTCCATGCCCCCACACTACCTCATTACCACTATCAGTAAATACATACTCCCCCTCCCCCACACTACCTCATTACCACTATCAGTAAATACATACTCCCCCTGCCCCTCCCCCTCCATGCCCCCACACTACCTCATTACCACTATCAGTAAATACATACTCCCCCTCCCCACACTACCTCATTACCACTATCAGTAAATACATACCCCTGCCCCTCCCCACACTACCTCATTACCACTATCAGTAAATACATACTCCCCCTCCCCCACACTACCTCATTACCACTATCAGTAAATACATACTCCCCCTCCCCATCTATCACTGTG
This sequence comes from Oncorhynchus tshawytscha, assembly GCF_018296145.1. Lineage (NCBI taxonomy): Eukaryota > Metazoa > Chordata > Actinopteri > Salmoniformes > Salmonidae > Oncorhynchus > Oncorhynchus tshawytscha. The sequence continues at coordinate 92,299,585 of NC_056441.1, read as the reverse complement.
GGTCTCCTGTAAGAACATATCATCAGGATCAGACCATTGTGATGATCTTGCTGGTCCTTTCCTTTCCTTCCTGCTGTAACGTGTACAGTGACCCTGACTGATGCCTCATCTACATTGATGGGGATATCTGACAACTTGTCAATCTCTTCCTCCATTCTTCACAGAGCAGCTCCGCGGAATCCAGAGTCCACCTCCCTTCACATAGACCTGCATGTCTGTAATTACACTGGGCACATCATTCTTTGTTGTCTGTGAAACAGGCGTATCCGTCTCGGAGTCAGTGCCCTCGGTAACCACTTCCAGGAGCTCAGTCACTATCACACCGGCCCTGAGCGCACCACCACGGCTACATTAACATTCACAGTACAGGCAACGGAACCTTGCAACTCCGGCAGTTGGGGTTGAGTTTGGACCCGGGGCAGAGGCTAACCCATCTGGACAAGAGGAATACCTATGTGAGAATGCTGTTCATCGACTACAGCTTGGCATTCAACACCATAGTACCCTCCAAGCTCGTCATCAAGCTCGAGACCCTGGGTCTCGACCCCGCCCTGTGCAAACTGGGTACTGGACTTCCTGACGGGCCGCCCCAGGTGGTGAGGGTAGGCAACAACATCTCCTCCCCGCTGATCCTCAACACTGGGGCCCCACAAGGGTGCGTTCTGAGCCCTCTCCTGTACTCCCTGTTCACCCACGACTGCGTGGCCACGCACGCCTCCAACTCAATCATCAAGTTTGCGGACGACACAACAGTGGTAGGCTTGATTACCAACAACGACGAGACGGCCTACAGGGAGGAGGTGAGGGCCCTCGGAGTGTGGTGTCAGGAAAATAACCTCACACTCAACGTCAACAAAACTAAGGAGATGATTGTGGACTTCAGGAAACAGCAGAGGAACACCCCCTATCCACATCGATGGAACAGTAGTGGAGAGGGTAGCAAATTTTAAGTTCCTCGGCATACACATCACAGACAAACTGAATTGGTCCACTCACACAGACAGCATCGTGAAGAAGGCGCAGCAGCGCCTCTTCAACCTCAGGAGGCTGAAGAAATTCGGCTTGTCACCAAAAGCACTCACAAACTTCTACAGATGCACAATCGAGAGTCCTGGCGGGCTGTATCACCGCCTGGTACGGCACCTGCTCCGCCCTCAACCGTAAGGCTCTCCAGAGGGTAGTGAGGTCTGCACAACGCATCACCGGGGGCAAACTACCTGCCCTCCAGGACACCTACACCACCCGATGTTACAGGAAGGCCATAAAGATCATCAAGGACATCAACCACCCGAGCCACTGCCTGTTCACCCCGCTATCATCCAGAAGGCGAGGTCAGTACAGGTGCATCAAAGCTGGGACCGAGAGACTGAAAAACAGCTTCTATCTCAAGGCCATCAGACTGTTAAACAGCCACCACTAACATTGAGTGGCTGCTGCCAACACACTGTCAATGACACTGACTCTACTCCAGCCACTTTAATCATGGGAATTGATGGGAAATGATGTAAATATATAAACAATGCTACCTTATATAATGTTACTTACCCTACATTATTCATCTCATATGCATACGTATATACTGTACTCTATATCATCGACTGCATCCTTATGTAATACATGTATCACTAGCCACTTTAACTATGCCACTTTGTTTACATACTCATCTCATATGTATATACTGTACTCGAAATCATCTACTGTATCTTGCCTATGCTGCTCTGTACCATCACTCATTCATATATCCTTATGTACATATTCTTTATCCCCTTACACTGTGTATAAGACAGTAGTTTTGGAATTGTTAGTTAGATTACTTGTTGGTTATTACTGCACTGTCGGAACTAGAAGCACAAGCATTTCGCTACCCTCGCATTTAACATCTGCTAACCATGTGTATGTGACAAATAAAATTTGATTTGGAACAAAGACTCCTACCACACCGTAATCCAGTGGAACAAAGACTCCTACCACACCGTAGTACGGCAGTGGAACAAAGACTCCTACCACACCATAATCCAGTGGAACAAAGACTCCTACCACACCATAATCCAGTGGAACAAAGACTCCTACCACACCGTAGTACGGCAGTGGAACAAAGACTCCTACCACAGCGTAGTATGGCAGTGGAACAAAGACTCCTACCACAGCGTAGTACGGCAGTGGAACAAAGACTCCTACCACACCGTAGTACGGCAGTGGAACAAAGACTCCTACCACACCGTAGTACGGCAGTGGAACAAAGACCTCTACCACACCGTAGTACGGCAGTGGAACAAAGACTCCTACCACAGCGTAGTACGGCAGTGGAACAAAGACTCCTACCACACCGTAGTACGGCAGTGGAACAAAGACTCCTACCACACCGTAGTACGGCAGTGGAACAAAGACTCCTACCACAGCGTAGTATGGCAGTGGAACAAAGACTCCTACAACACCGTAATCCAGTGGAACAAAGACTCCTACCACACCGTAATCCAGTGGAACAAAGACTCCTACCACAGCGTAGTACGGCAGTGGAACAAAGACTCCTACCACACCGTAATCCAGTGGAACAAAGACTCCTACCACAGCGTAGTACGGCAGTGGAACAAAGACTCCTACCACACCGTAATCCAGTGGAACAAAGACTCCTACCACACCGTAGTACGGCAGTGGAACAAAGACTCCTACCACAGCGTAGTACGGCAGTGGAACAAAGACTGCTACCACAGCGTAGTATGGCAGTGGAACAAAGTCTCCTACCACACCGTAATCCAGTGGAACAAAGACTCCTACCACAGCGTAGTACGGCAGTGGAACAAAGACTCCTACCACACCGTAATCCAGTGGAACAAAGACTCCTACCACAGCGTAGTACGGCAGTGGAACAAAGACTCCTACCACACCGTAATCCAGTGGAACAAAGACTCCTACCACAGCGTAGTACGGCAGTGGAACAAAGACTCCTACCACACCGTAATCCAGTGGAACAAAGACTCCTACCACAGCGTAGTACGGCAGTGGAACAAAGACTCCTACCACACCGTAGTACGGCAGTGGATCAAAGACTCCTACCACACCGTAGTATTGCAGTGGAACAAAGAATCCTACCACACCGTAGTATTGCAGTGGAACAAAGACTCCTACCACACCGTAGTATGGCAGTGGAACAAAGACTCCTACCACCGTAACCAGTGGAACAAAGACTCCTACCACACGGCAGTGGAACAAAGACTCCTACCACACCGTAGTACGGCAGTGGAACAAAGACTCCTACAACACTGTAATCCAGTGGAACAAAGACTCCTACCACACCGTAGTATGGCAGTGGAACAAAGACTCCTACAACAGCGTAATCGGCAGTGGAACAAAGACTCCTACAACACCGTAATCCAGTGGAACAAAGACTCCTACCACACCGTAGTAATGCAGTGGAACAAAGACTCCTACCACACCGTAGTACGGCAGTAGAACAAAGACTCCTACCACACCGTAGTATGGCAGTGGAACAAAGACTCCTACAACACCGTAGTATTGCAGTGGAACAAAGACTCCTACCACACCGTAGTACGGCAGTGGAACAAAGACTCCTACCACACCGTAGTATTGCAGTGGAACAAAGACTCCTACCACAGCGTAGTACGGCAGTGGAACAAAGACTCCTACAACACCGTAATCCAGTGGAACAAAGACTCCTACCACACCGTAGTATTGCAGTGGAACAAAGAATCCTACCACACCGTAGTACGGCAGTGGAACAAAGACTCCTACCACACCGTAGTACGGCAGTGGAACAAAGACTCCTACCACACCGTAGTACGGCAGTGGAACAAAGACTCCTACCACACCGTAGTACGGCAGTGGAACAAAGACTCCTACCACACCGTAGTACGGCAGTGGAACAAAGACTCCTACCACACCGTAGTACGGCAGTGGAACAAAGACTCCTACCACAAACCTGTGCTGTTTTACCCATTAATATAGGCAGTGGAACAAAGACTCCAAACCCCAGCGTAGTACTACATCCAGTGGAACAAAGACTCCAAACCCTGTGCTGTTTTACCATTAATATAGTACGGCAGTGGAACAAAGACTCTGTGCTGTTTTACCACACCGTAGTACAGGCAGTGGAACAAAAACTCCTGTTTTACCCATTAATATAGTACTACATCCATTGTTGGAAGAATGGAAACTCCAAAGTGTTTTACCAAGGAAAAGAAATCTGTGCATGCAACTCTTCTTCTGGATGTCCTGGGTTACAGCCAGCTGGAACTGAATCCATATTCCAAACCCCTGTGCTGTTTTACCCATTAATATAGTACTACATCCATCCTTGTTGGAACTGAATCCATACTCCAAACCCCTGTGCTGTTTTACCCATTAATATAGTACTACATCTGTCCTTGTTGGAACTGAATCCATACTCCAAACCCCCTGTGCTGTTTTACCCATTAATATAGTACTACATCCATCCTTGTTGGAACTGAATCCATACTCCAAATACCCTCTTACAGGAATTAGAAAATACAACTTAGTCAAAATTCTTTACACTTTAACTACAGCACCAGAATCACGTGGACTGAACAATAGACCAGCCTGGGCAATGCAGAGGACTTTACACAACTACAGCACCAGAATCACGTGGACTGAACAATAGACCAGCCTGGGCAATGCAGAGGACTTAACACAACTACAGCACCAAAATCACGTGGACTGAACAATATACAATCAGGCAGGAGATAATATATATATAGAGAGAGATACTCAGGAAGGAGATAATATATATAGAGACAATCAGGCAGGAGATAATATATAGAGAGATAATCAGGCAGGAGATAATATATATATAAAGAGAGAGATAATCAGGAAAGAGATAATATATATAGAGACAATCAGGCAGGACATAATATATATATATAGAGAGAGATAATCAGGAAGGAGATAATATATAGAGAGACAATCAGGCAGGAGATAATATATAGAGAGATAATCAGGCAGGAGATAATATATATATAAAGAGAGAGATAATCAGGAATGAGATAATATATAGAGAGACAATCAGGCAGGAGATAATATATATATAGAGAGAGATAATCAGGAAGGAGATAATATATAGAGAGACAATCAGGCAGGAGATAATATATAGAGAGATAATCAGGCAGGAGATAATATATATATATAGAGAGAGATAATCAGGAAGGAGATAATATATATAGAGAGACAATCAGGCAGGAGATAATATATAGAGAGATAATCAGGCAGGAGATAATATATATATAGTGAGAGAGATAATCAGGAAGGAGATAATATATATAGAGACAATCAGGCAGGAGATAATATATATAGAGATAATCAGGCAGGAGATAATATATATATAGAGATAATCAGGAAGGAGATAATATATATATAGAGATAATCAGGCAGGAGATAATATATATATAGAGATAATCAGGCAGGAGATAATATTTGTATTTATTTTTTACCTTTATTTAACTAGGCAAGTCAGTTAAGAACAAATTGTTATTTTCAATGACGGCCTAGGAACAGTGGGTTAACTGCCTGTTCAGGAGCAAAACGACAGATTTGTACCTTGTCAGCTCGGGGGTTTGAACTTGCGAGAGAGAGGAGAGAAAGACAGAGCGACAGAGAGAGAGAGAGGAGAGAAAGAGAGAGAGGAGAGAAAGACAGAGCGAGAGAAAGAGAGAGGGGAGAGAAAGAGAGAGAGGAGAGAAATAGAGAGAGGAGAGAAAGAGAGAGAGGAGAGAAAGACAGAGCGAGAGAAAGAGAGAGAGGAGAGAAAGAGAGAGAGGAGAGAAAGACAGAGCGAGAGAAAGAGAGAGGAGAGAAAGACAGAGCGACAGAGAGAGGGAGAGAAGAGAGAAAAACAGAGAAAAAGAGAGGTACAGAGAGAAAGAGAGAGACAGAAAGAGAGAGACAGAAAGAGAGAGAGAGACAGAGAGAGAGCGAGAGATAGGGGGCGTGGTTGATACAGTCTGGTAAGGACTCAAAGTCAAAGTCACTCAGGTCAACTGTGAATCCATCACACTGCACCCATGCTCCGTTGACCCCCGTGCCAGGTCAGACACATACAAGAAACCTACACACACTGTGAATCCATCACACTGCAGGCTGATGTCAATTTAGAGAGCTGCGCATTTCATTGCATTTCACTGTACTGTTCACACCTGCTGTATACTGTAGAAATGACAAATAAATGTTGATTTGCTCCGTTGACCCATAGAAACAGCCCTGGTTTAGGCACATGACCCCCACACCCAGGAAGTGTGGTTTCCTTTCTCATCTCAGAGATACCAATATAGGCAATAAAGACCGCAGGGAACACATCCAGTACTATCCAATAATAACTTTTAAATATGTGTCTCTAAACACGATCCTTACCCTGAGTCGTCGTCCGTACACAGTCACCTGTCCTCGGGCCTGTTCCTTACGCTGCCTCCACTCTACCAGGTTGAGGCCGTTGTCGATAGCCAGGGTTACGTTCCTCTTGCTGACCGTGGGGTTGACCGTCCCGGCCAGCAGGTGGGGCTCCGTGTGCAGGGACACCTCCATACCGTTGGCCAGCACCAGACGCAGAGAGCCGTCCAGACCGATGTAGTAACTGTTCCTCACTTGGTCTGGAGAGAAGAGGACAGAGGAGAGAGGACAGGGGAGAGAGGACAGAGGAGAGAGGACAGAGGAGAGAGGACAGAGGAGAGAGGACAGAGGAGAGAGGACAGAGGAGAGAGGACAGAGGAGAGAGGACAGAGGACAGAGGACAGAGTAGAGAGGACAGAGTAGAGAGGACAGAGGAGAGAGGACAGAGGAAAGAGGACAGAGTTTGATGTGGAGACTAAAATCAACTGGTTTTGTCTAAACATTTCAGAAAGGGGTTACACTATGAACTCCTAGACAGTATTCACTCCCCTGTAGGTCACTCAGGAAGTACGTTACTATACCACCTCTGTAGGTCACTCAGGAAGTACGTTACTATAACACCTCTGTAGGTCACTCAGGAAGTACGTTACTATACCACCTCTGTAGGTCACTCAGGAAGTACGTTACTATAACACCTCTGTAGGTCACTCAGGAAGTACGTTACTATAACACCTCTGTAGGTCACTCAGGAAGTACATTACTATACCACCTCTGTAGGTCACTCAGGAAGTACGTTACTATAACACCTCTGTAGGTCACTCAGGAAGTACGTTACTATAACACCTCTGTAGGTCACTCAGGAAGTACATTACTATACCACCTCTGTAGGTCACTCAGGAAGTACGTTACTATAACACCTCTGTAGGTCACTCAGGAAGTACATTACTATACCACCTCTGTAGGTCACTCAGGAAGTACGTTACTATACCACCTCTGTAGGTCACTCAGGAAGTACATTACTATACCACCTCTGTAGGTCACTCAGGAAGTACGTTACTATAACACCTCTGTAGGTCACTCAGGAAGTACATTACTATAACACCTCTGTAGGTCACAATTCATAATTCCCCATAATGACAATACATTTTTGCTAATTTATTAAAAATAAAAACTGAAATAACACATTTCCATAAGTATTCAGACCCTTTACTCAGTACTTTGTTGAAGCATCTTTGGCAGCGATTACAGCCTCGAGTTTTCTATAGGTTTGACGCTACAAGCTTGGAAGAACTGTATTTGGGGAGTTTCTCTCATTCTTCTCTGCAGATCCTCTCAGGCTCTGTCAGGTTGGATGGGGAGTGTTGCTGCACAGCTAATTTCAGGTCTCTCCAGAGATGTTCGATTGGGTTCAAGTCCGGCCTCTGGCTGGGTCACTCAATGACATCAGAGACTTGTTCCGAAGCCACTCCTGGGTTGTCTTGGCTGTGTGCTTAGGGTCGTTGTCCTGTTGGAAGGTGAACCTTCACCCCAGTCTGAGGTTCTGAGCACTCTGGAGCAGGTTTTCATCAAGGATCTCTGTACTTTGCGGCGTTCATCTTTTTCTTGATCCTGACTAGTCTCCCAGTCCCTGCTTCTGAAAAACATCCCCACAACATGATGCTGCCACCACCATGCTTCACCGTAGGGATGGTGTCAGGTTTCCTCCAGACGTGACTCTTGGAATTCAGGCCAAAGAGTTCAATCTTGGTTTCATCAGACCAGAGAATCCTGTTTCTCACCATCTGAGAGGCCTTTAGGTGCCTTTTGGAAAACTCCAAGTGGGTTGTCATGTGCCTTTTACTGAGGAGTGGCTTCCGTCTGGCTACTCTACCAAAAAGGCCTGATTGGTGGAGTGCTGCAGAGATAGTTGTCCTTCTGAATGGTTCTCCCATCTCTACAGAGGAACTCTGGAGTTTTGTCAGAGTGACCATCAGGTTGTTGGTCACCACCCTGACAAAGGCCCTTCTCCCCTGATTGCTCAGTTTGGCTGATTGACCAGCTCTAGGAAGAGTCTTGGTGGTTCCAAACTTCTTTTATTTAAGAATGATGGAGGCCACTGTGTTCTTGGGGACCTTCAATGCTGAAGAAATGTTTTGGTACCCTTCCTTTGGTATCTGTGCCTCGACACAATCCTGTCTCGGAGCTCTACGGACAATTCCTTCGACCTCATGGCTTGGTTTTTGCTCTGACATCCACTGCCAACTGTGGGACCTTAGATAGACAGGTGACAGAGTTTCCAAATCATGTCCAATCAATTGAATTTACCACAAGTGGACTCCAATGAAGTTGTAGAAACATCGCAAGGACAATCAATGGAAACAGGATGCACCTGAGCTCAATTTTGAATCTCATACCAAAGAGTCTGAATACTTATGTAAATAAGATTTCTGTTTTTTATTAGTAAAAAAAATTGCAAACATTTCTAAAAACCTGTTGTTAAAAACTGTCATTATGGGGTATTGTGATGTCATTATGGGGTATTGTGATGTCATTATGGGGTATTGTGATGTCATTATGGGGTATTGTGATGTCATTATGGGGTATTGTGATGTCATTATGGGGTATTGTGATGTCATTATGGGGTATTGTGATGTCATTATGGGGTATTGTGATGTCATTATGGGGTATTGTGATGTCATTGTGGGGTATTGTGATGTCATTATGGGGTATTGTGATGTCATTATGGGGTATTGTGATGTCATTATGGGGTATTGTGATGTCATTATGGGGTATTGTGATGTCATTATGGGGTATTGTGATGTCATTATGGGGTATTGTGATGTCATTATGGGGTATTGTGATGTCATTATGGGGTATTATGATGTCATTATTGTATTGTGATGTGTCATTATGAGGTATTGTGATGTCATTATGAGGTATTGTGATGTCATTATGAGGTATTGTGATGTCATTATGAGGTATTGTGATGTCATTATGGGGTATGAGGTATTGTGATGTCATTATGGGGTATTGTGATGTCATTATGGGGTATTGTGATGTCATTATGGGGTATTGTGATGTCATTATGGGGTATTGTGATGTCATTATGGGGTATGGTGATGTCATTATGGGGTATTGTGATGTCATTATGGGGTATTGTGATGTCATTATGGGGTATTGTGATGTCATTATGGGGTATTGTGATGTCATTATGGGGTATTGTGATGTCATTATGGGGTATTGTGATGTGATGTCATTATGGGGTATGGTGATGTCATTATGGGGTATTGTGATGTCATTATGGGGTATTGTGATGTCATTATGGGGTATTATGATGTCATTATGGGGTATTATGATGTCATTATGGGGTATTGTGATGTGTCATTATGGGGTATTGTGATGTCATTATGGGGTATTGTGATGTCATTATGGGGTATTGTGATGTCATTATGGGGTATTGTGATGTCATTATGGGGTATTGAGATGTCATTATGGGGTATTGTGATGTCATTATGGGGTATTGTGATGTCATTATGAGGTATTGTGATGTCATTATGGGGTATTGTGATGTCATTATGGGGTATTGTGATGTCATTATGGGGTATTGTGATGTCATTATGGGGTATTGTGATGTCATTATGGGGTATTGTGATGTCATTATGGGGTATTGTGATGTCATTATGGGGTATTGTGATGTCATTATGAGGTATTGTGATGTCATTATGGGGTATTGTGATGTCATTATGGGGTTTGTGTGTTGATTGCTGAAAAAAATTATTGAACACATTTTAGAATAAGGCTGTAACAAAATGTGGAAAAAGTCAAGGGGTCTGAATACTTTCCTGAAGGCACTGTATGTAGTTCTGCCCCTGAACAGGCAGTTAACCCACTGTTCCTAGGCCGTTATTGTAAATAAGAATTTGTTCTTAACTGACTTGCCTAGTTAAATAAAAAACAAAATGTCTGAGGCCCAAATTGCACCCTATTCCCTGTATAACGCACTAATTTGGACCAGAGCCCTATGGAACAATATAGGGAATAGGGAGCTGTTTAGGACACAGATAATAAGAGAAGCTCTGAGGATGTATTACTCTCTGGCCTCTCACACTCACACTCACTCACTCACTCACTCACTCACTCACTCACTCACTCACTCACTCACTCACTCACTCACTCACTCACTCACTCACTCACTCACTCACTCACTCACTCACCACTCACTCACTCACTCACTCACTCACTCACTCACTCACTCACTCACCACTCACCACCACTCACCACCACTCACTCACTCACTCACTCACTCACCTCACTCACTCACTCACCACCACTCACCACTCACTCACTCACTCCACTCACTCACCTCCACTCACTCACTCACTCACTCACTCACTCACCACTCACTCACTCACTCACTCACTCACCACTCACTCACCAGGCAGAGCCAGCTAGGCAGGAAGTGGGAATAGGTGCTTCACAGCATCACTCTGATGCATGCTGAATATTCCGTTGGAGAAATCAGGAATCCGCCGCCGTTCTGAGGCTTACAGGAAGGAATGTTGAACACTGGCATTGGTAATCCAATCAAAACACAGCTAAACAGCGGAATAGAACTCACAGCTGAGCTCTGAGCCCTCCCTCGCCAGCCAGGAAGATTTAATCTAACATAATACAAGACTAAACATTTCCTCCCTTTTATTCACACTCATCTTGTTAGCTGTCTACTCTCTTTTGCAGAGGCTGGGTGAAACCAGTTGAGGGCTCAGAATAACACATGTGATCACACACACGTCTCCACAAGCGCCACACACACGCAATACATAGATTACTGAGAATGCAACAAGTCAGCACTGTGTGTGTGATTACCCTGTTTTCAATTTTCAAAGCGGACAAAAGTGAATTCATTAAGACCAAAACGGCTGGCTCAGAGCCTCGCCTCCTGTCTCCTCTCTCAGCAGATGTCCAGCACAAGGTCGTCTCAACAAAGCAGTCGCTGACCAATCAGACAACAAACAGTAGAGATGTGAGGAGAGGAGACAGTAGAGATGTGAGGAGAGGAGACGGTAGAGATGTGAGGAGAGGAGACGGTAGAGATGTGAGGAGAGGAGACGGTAGAGATGTGAGGAGAGGAGACGGTAGAGATGTGAGGAGAGGAGACGGTAGAGATGTGAGGAGAGGAGACGGTAGAGATGTGAGGAGAGGAGACAGTAGAGATGTGAGGAGAGGAGACAGTAGAGATGTGAGGAGAGGAGACAGTAGAGATGTGAGGAGAGGTCAACAACAGACAGTAGAGATGTGAGGAGAGGAGACAGTAGAGGGGTGAGGAGAGGAGACAGTAGAGATGTGAGGAGAGGTCAACAACAGACAGTAGAGATGTGAGGAGAGGAGACAGTAGAGATGTGAGGATAGGTCAACAACAGACAGTAGAGATGTGAGGAGAGGAGATAGTAGAGATGTGAGGAGACGGTAGAGATGTGAGGAGAGGAGACAGTAGAGTTGTGAGGAGAGGTCAACAACAGACAGTAGAGATGTGAGGAGAGGTCAACAACAGACAGTAGAGATGTGAGGAGAGGAGACAGTAGAGATGTGAGGAGAGGAGACACTAGAGATGTGAGGAGAGGAGACACTAGAGATGTGAGGAGAGGTCTTCAACAGACAGTAGAGATGTGAGGAGAGGAGACAGTAGAGATGTGAGGAGACAGTAGAGATGTGAGGAGAGGAGACAGTAGGGATGTGAGGAGAGGAGACAGTAGAGATGTGAGGAGACAGTAGAGATGTGAGGAGAGGAGACAGTAGAGATGTGAGGAGAGGTCAACAACAGACAGTAGAGATGTGAGGAGAGGAGACACTAGAGATGTGAGGAGAGGTCTTCAACAGACAGTAGAGATGTGAGGAGAGGAGACAGTAGAGATGTGAGGAGACAGTAGAGATGTGAGGAGAGGTCAACGACAGTAGAGATGTAAGGAGAGGAGACAGTAGAGATGTGAGGAGACAGTAGATATGTGACGAGAGGAGACAGTAGAGATGTGAGGAGAGGTCAACAACAGACAGTAGAGGTGTGAGGAGAGGAGAGAGTAGAGATGTGAGGAGTCAGTAGAGATGTGAGGAGAGGAGACACTAGAGATGTGAGGAGAGGAGACAGTAGAGATGTGAGGAGGCAGTAGAGATGTGAGGAGAGGAGACACTAGAGATGTGAGGAGACACTAGAGATGTGAGGAGAGGAGACACTAGAGATGTGAGGAGACAGTAGAAATGTGAGGAGAGAGTAGAGATGTGAGGAGAGGTCAACAACAGACAGTAGAGTTGTGAGGAGAGGTCAACAACAGACAGTAGAGATGTGAGGAGAGGTCAACAACAGACAGTAGAGATGTGAGGAGAGGAGACAGTAGAGTGGTGAGGAGAGGAGACCGTAGAGATGTGAGGAGAGGTCAACAACAGACAGTAGAGATGTGAGGAGAGGAGACAGTAGAGATGTGAGGAGAGGTCAACAACAGACAATAGAGATGTGAGGAGAGGAGGCACTAGAGAAGTGAGGAGAGGTCAACAACAGACAGTAGATATGTGAGGAGAGGAGATAGTAGAGATGTGAGGAGACAGTAGAGATGTGAGGAGAGGAGAAAGTAGAGTTGTGAGGAGAGGTCAACAACAGACAGTAGAGATGTGAGGAGAGGAGACAGTAGAGATGTGAGGAGAGGAGACACTAGAGATGTGAGGAGAGGTCTTCAACAGACAGTAGAGATGTGAGGAGAGGAGACAGTAGAGATGTGAGGAGACAGTAGAGATGTGAGGAGAGGAGACTGTAGGGATGTGAGGAGAGGAGACATTATAGATGTGAGGACAGGAGACAGTAGAGATGTGAGGAGACAGTAGAGATGTGAGGAGACAGTAGAGATGTGAGGAGAGGAGGCAGTAGAGATGTGAGGAGAGGTCAACAACAGACAGTAGAGATGTGAGGAGAGGAAGACACTAGAGATGTGAGGAGAGGTCAACGACAGAGAGTAGAGATGTGAGGAGAGGAGACAGTAGAGATGTGAGGAGAGGAGACAGTAGAGATGTGAGGAGAGGAGACAGTAGAGATGTGAGGAGAGGTCAACGACAGTAGAGATGTGAGGAGAGGAGACAGTGGAGATGTGAGGAGACAGTAGAGATGTGAGGAGAGGAGACAGTAGAGATGTGAGGAGAGGAGACAGTAGAGATGTGAGGAGAGGAGACACTAGAGATGTGAGGAGACACTAGAGATGTGAGGAGACACTAGAGATGTGAGGAGACAGTAGAGATGTGATGAGAGGAGACAGTAGAGATGTGAGGAGAGGAGACACTAGAGATGTGAGGAGACACTAGAGATGTGAGGAGACAGTAGAGATGTGATGAGAGGAGACAGTAGAGATGTGAGGAGAGGAGACAGTAGAGATGTGAGGAGAGGAGACACTAGAGATGTGAGGAGAGGAGACACTAGAGATGTGAGGAGACACTAGAGATGTGAGGAGACAGTAGAGATGTGATGAGAGGTCTGAGAGGAGAGTGGACCACTGCAGATGTATATCTGTGTTTCCTCTGATACGTTGGTACGGCTGGTTTCCGGGTTAAGCGAGTGTTAAGAGGAGAGGTGTGGCGGGTCATGTTTCAGAGGACGGATGACTCGACCTTCGCCTCCCCCGTGCCCATTGGGGAGTTGCAGCGATGAGACAAGATCGAAACTGGATCGAAACTGGATATCACGAAATTGTGGAGAAAATGGGTCTGAAATCACAACAACAAGGAAACCTGGCAGCGAACCTGGGGATGGCATCTCTTCTTTAATGCTGGGAGCGATGGTGTGAGTGAGTGAGTGAGTGAGTGAGTGAGTGGAGTGAGTGAGTGAGTGAGTGAGTGAGTGAGTGAGTGAGTGAGTGAGTGAGTGAGTGAGTGAGTGAGTGAGTGAGTGAGTGAGTGAGTGAGTGAGTGAGTGAGTGAGTGTGTGTGTGTGTGTGTGTGTGTGTGTGTGTGTGTGTGTGTGAGTGTGTGTGAGAGTGTGTGTGAGAGTGTGTGTGGGAGAGTATTTTTTTAAATCAAACATTAGTGGTGGAAAAATCTTTACAGTCTCTCAGAACGTGAAACGAGGCTGGAGAGTTCAAAGCTATCAATCGGTAATCAATACGCCCGTTGGTCAGGCGCAAAATACGACATTAAAACGCCACAGTACGCAAGGTTCAGTCTCAAATTACACCCCGTTCCCTCTACATCCCTACTTCATCCCCTGACCAGGGCCAATAGGGATTAGGGTGCTGTTTGGAACACACCCAATTAAACATCAGAGGTCCTGACCTCAGCCACACCTTCTGTCCAGTTCTGACTGATTGGATTTCCTAAACACAAGCTTTCTCTTCTTGGTTGACAAAACCTGTGTTTATGGCTAAAGTTTGGAGACGTAAAATCTATATTTTGCTGCTTTCAATACGTGTGAGTGTGGGAGGTCTGCTCAGAATCGGAGCCAAACTGAGAGCAGGAACAACAAATCTATTGATTTATTCAAGCCAGGGATGGGCATCTTTGATGAGGGTGGGGGCCGAAAAGAAAAACAAACTGAACTCATCAAAATGTTGCAGTTTTAAAGCCAGTTTGCTGCAATGCTACACATTTCGCCATGGGGAGGGGAGAAAAAAAGTTTATATAGCTGGATAAACTATCTACCAACCTAAATAATGTTATCTGGCTAATTGAGTGACTGTCAGACATGACAAGAGAAAAAACTGACGATGCACAAACCACAACACACCAGGCTGAGACACCGGTTCCTGAAAACGGGGACATTTATCTGTGGGCCTATAAAAGGTGGGCCGGCAGATGTCCATCCCTGATCTAAACATCATGATTAATCAACAACAGGATCCTAAATCAGCACGTACTGAAGAAGACATCATCATCATCATCACTATTATTAACCTGTACTGAAGAAGACATCACCACCATCATCATTATCATCATCATCATCACTATTATTAACCTGTACTGAAGAAGACATCATCATCATTATCATCATCATCATCACTATTATTAACCTGTACTGAAGAAGACATCACCACCATCATCATTATCATCATCATCATCACTATTATTAACCTGTACTGAAGAAGAGATCACCATCATCATTATCATCATCATCATCACTATTATTAACCTGTACTGAAGAAGAGATCACCATCATCATTATCATCATCATCATCATCACTATTATTAACCTGTACTGAAGAACAGATCACCATCATCATCATCATCATCATCACTATTATTAACCTGTACTGAAGAAGAGATCACCATCATCATCATCATCATCATCACTATTATCAACCTGTACCAAAGAAGACATCAAAGTAAAGAAATAGAGCACGTCTAGGCTTTAGTGTAAGTTATTTCCTACTTCTGGTCACATGGTCAGGAACATACTGTAACCCCTAGCTCAGTATAAAGGACTATTCTGTTAACAAAACAAATAACTAGGGAGCTATTTGACAAAAGACGATCATTGAAACATGTTGATGGAGAGAAGTACAGCATACTCCTCCATTTTGTTTTCCCCCTCTCACAGTAAACGGTGACTGTAAACATAACAGTGGTAGGATCGACAGTCCTCTCTACATAACAGTGGTAGGATAGACAGTCCTCTCTACATAACAGTGGTAGGATTGACAGTCCTCTACATAACAGTGGTAGGATAGACAGTCCTCTCTACATAACAGTGGTAGGATCGACAGTCCTCTACATAACAGTGGTAGGATCGACAGTCCTCTACATAACAGTGGTAGGATCGACAGTCCTCTCTACATAACAGTGGCAGGATCGACAGTCCTCTCTACATAACAGTGGTAGGATAGACAGTCCTCTCTACATAACAGTGGTAGGATAGACAGCCCTCTCTACATACCAGTGGTAGGATAGACAGTCCTCTCTACATAACAGTGGTAGGATAGACAGTCCTCTCTACATAACAGTGGTAAGATAGACAGTCCTCTCTACATGACAGTGGTAAGATAGACAGTCCTCTCTACATGACAGTGGTAGGATTGTTTCCCCCTCTCACAGTAAACTGTGACTGTAAACATAACAGTGGTAGGATAGACAGTCCTCTCTACATGACAGTGGTAGGATCGATTGGTCCTCTCTACATAAGTGGTAGGATAGACAGTCCTCTCTACATAACAGTGGTAGGATCGACAGTCCTCTCTACATAACAGTGGTAGGATAGACAGTCATCTCTACATAACAGTGGTAGGATTGTTTTCCCCCTCTCACAGTAAAATGTGACTGTTAACTCTTATTGGCTGAGCACCTTTTCCCTTCAGTGCGTTTCATTTCTATTCCAATGATAGCTCACTAAACAGAACAGCTAACTCACCCTGCATGAGCATGTAGAAGGTTCCAGAAGCAGACAGGTTGGTGGTGATGGTGACGTCTTCCTTGCCGGAGCCCTCTGCCTGCACCCTGACGGAGCTGTCTGTGTCGGTACGGTAGCTGCTAACCCGGCCAGTAGGGTAGGTCACATTGGTCAGACGGCCATAGCTGTCATACCTGAGGACAGAAGAGACAGTAGAATAGAATAGTTCTCAGTAAGGCAGGTCAGACAGGAGGACGGTAGAATAGAATAGTTCTTAGTAAGGCAGGTCAGACAGTAGAATAGAATAGTTCTTAGTAAGGCAGGTCAGACAGTAGAATATAATAGTTCTTAGTAAGGCAGGTCAGACAGTAGAATATAATAGTTCTTAGTAAGGCAGGTCAGACAGTAGAATATAATAGTTCTTAGTTAGGCAGGTCAGACAGTAGAATAGAATAGTTCTTAGTAAGGCAGGTCAGACAGTAGAATATAATAGTTCTTAGTAAGGCAGGTCAGACAGTAGAATATAATAGTTCTTAGTTAGGCAGGTCAGACAGGAGGACGGTAGAATAGAATAGTCCTTAGCATAACAGTGGTAGGATCGACAGTCCTCTACATAAGTGGTAGGATCGACAGTCCTCTCTACATAACAGTGGTAGGATTGACAGTCCTCTCTACATAACAGTGGTAGGATCGACAGTCCTCTCTACATAACAGTGGTAGGATTGACAGTCCTCTCTACATAACAGTGGTAGGATCTACAGTCATCTACATAACAGTGGTAGGATGGACAGTCCTCTACATAACAGTGGTAGGATCGACAGTCCTCTCTACATAACAGTGGTAGGATGGACAGTCCTCTACATAACAGTGGTAGGATCGACAGTCCTCTCTACATAACAGTGGTAGGATCGACAGTCCTCTCTACATAACAGTGGTAGGATCGACAGTCCTCTCTACATAAGTGGTAGGATAGACAGTCCTCTCTACATAACAGTGGTAGGATCAACAGTCCTCTCTACATAACAGTGGTAGGATTGACAGTCCTCTCTACATAACAGTGGTAGGATAGACCATCCTCTCTACATAACAGTGGTAGGATAGACCGTCCTCTCTACATAACAGTGGTAGGATATACCGTCCTCTACATAACAGTGGTAGGATAGACCGTCCTCTCTATATAACAGTGGTAGGATCGACAGTCCTCTCTACTTAACAGTGGTAGGATCGACAGTCCTCTCTACATAAGTGGTAGGATAGACAGTCCTCTCTACATAACAGTGGTAGGATCAACAGTCCTCTCTACATAACAGTGGTAGGATTGACAGTCCTCTCTACATAACAGTGGTAGGATAGACCGTCCTCTCTACATAACAGTGGTAGGATATACCGTCCTCTACATAACAGTGGTAGGATCGAAAGTCCTCTATATAACAGTGGTAGGATTGTCAGTCCTGTACATAACAGTGGTAGGATCGACAGTCCTCTACATAACAGTGGTAGGATTGTCAGTCCTGTACATAACAGTGGTAGGATCGACAGTCCTCTACATAACAGTGGTAGGATGGACAGTCCTCTACATAACAGTGGTAGGATGGACAGTCCTCTACATAACAGTGGTAGGATGGACAGTCCTCTCTACATAACAGTGGTAGGATGGACAGTCCTCTCTACATAACAGTGGTAGGATCGACAGTCCTCTACATAACAGTGGTAGGATCGACAGTCCTCTATATAACAGTGGTAGGATCGACAGTCCTCTCTACATAACAGTGGTAGGATCGACAGTCCTCTCTACATAACAGTGGTAGGATTGTCAGTCCTCTACATAACAGTGGTAGGATCGAAAGTCCTCTATATAACAGTGGTAGGATTGTCAGTCCTGTACATAACAGTGGTAGGATCGACAGTCCTCTACATAACAGTGGTAGGATCGACAGTCCTCTCTACATAACAGTGGTAGGATCGACAGTCCTCTCTACATAACAGTGGTAGGATAGACCGTCCTCTCTACATAACAGTGGTAGGATAGACCGTCCTCTCTACATAACAGTGGTAGGATCGACAGTCCTCTACATAACAGTGGTAGGATCGAAAGTCCTCTATATAACAGTGGTAGGATTGTCAGTCCTGTACATAACAGTGGTAGGATCGACAGTCCTCTACATAACAGTGGTAGGATCGACAGTCCTCTACATAACAGTGGTAGGATCGACAGTCCTCTCTACATAACAGTGGTAGGATGGACAGTCCTCTCTACATAACTGTGGTAGGATCGACAGTCCTCTACATAACAGTGGTAGGATCAACAGTCCTCTACATAACAGTGGTAGGATCGACAGTCCTCTCTACATAACAGTGGTAGGATGGACAGTCCTCTCTACATAACTGTGGTAGGATCGACAGTCCTCTACATAACAGTGGTAGGATCAACAGTCCTCTATATAACAGTGGTGTTTCTGAAAACAGAGAATATGAGTGAGAGAGAATAACACTCACTGCAGCAAGGTGAGAAATCACACACCTTTTTCTCCACTTTTAGACAGGAGTTTATTATCTTAAAAGATTAGTGATATAAATGTAATCTCATCACATTACACAGCCTATGAAATATGAGTGCTGAGTGATTCACACACATGCACGCATGCACACACACGTGCACACACACACACACACACGCGTGCACACACACGCTGTCAGAGTCACCACGTTAGTTTCCCCGCTTTGCAAATCAGTGGGTTCGTCATGTACAGAGAGAACAGGAGTGGTCTGACGACCTCCTTGGTCCCCGAGTAGCAGATTGGAGCACATCAGCATGGAATAATTGAAACATCCCTCAGCTTGTCTGTCAGTCCTCCACAATGTTAGAGTGAGTGGATGGTACATTACTTGGAATGAGGACGTTAATCTGTGGCTGTGAATACAGATGGGGGGTGAGGACGTTAATCTGTGGCTGTGAATACAGATGGGAGACAGGAGATGAGGCCATAAATCTTTGGCTGTGAATACAGATGGGAGACAGGAGATGAGGACATTAATCTGTGGCTATCAATATAGATGGGTCACAGGAGATGAGGACCTTAATCTGTGGCTGTGAATGCAGATGGGAGACAGGAGATGAGGACCTTAATCTGTGGCTGTGTATGCAGATGGGAGACAGGAGATGAGGACGTTAATCTGTGGCTGTGAATACAGATGGGAGACAGGAGATGATGACGTTAATCTGTGGCTGTGAATACAGATGGGAGACAGGAGCTGAGGACGTTAATCGTTTATCTGTGAATACAGATGGGGGAGCAGAGTACTACTTGGTGTTGAGGACATTTTGTGTCCTAAATAGTACCCTATTCCCTACTTTTCACCAGGGCCAGTAGAGCTCTGATCAAAAGTAGTGCACTATTTAGAGAATAGGGTACTGTTTGGGAACAGCTTTTGTTGCCTGCTGTAATAACTAACAGGTTAATAAATTAGATTAACAGGGGACAGTTTCTATAGTTCCCTCAGCACTCCCTCGGCTGATATCAAATATCCCACGTGGAAAAGGAGAGTGGGAGAGAAATCATGTCCTTCAGATAAATAAAGACTAGTGGAGATTGAGATTCTGGGGTGATAATGATTATCTTCACTCGTACTGGACACTCTAGGGTTACACACAGAGTACTGAACACTCTAGGGTTACACACAGAGTACTGAACACTCTAGGGTTACACACAGAGTACTGAACACTCTAGGGTTACACACAGAGTACTGGACACTCTAGGGTTACACACAGAGTACTGGACACTCTAGGGTTACACACAGAGTACTGGACACTCTAGGGTTACACACAGAGTACTGAACACTCTAGGGTTACACACAGAGTACTGACACTCTGGGGTTACACACAGAGTACTGACACTCTGGGGTTACACACAGAGTACTGGACACTCTAGGGTTACACACAGAGTACTGAACACTCTGGGGTTACACACAGAGTACTGAACACTCTGGGGTTATACACAGAGTACTGAACACTCTGGGGTTACACACAGAGTACTGAACACTCTGGGGTTACACACAGAGTACTGGACACTCTAGGGTTACACACAGAGTACTGAACACTCTAGGGTTACACACAGAGTACTGGACACTCTGGGGTTACACACAGAGTACTGGACACTCTGGGGTTACACACAGAGTACTGGACACTCTAGGGTTACACACAGAGTACTGAACACTGGGGTTACACACAGAGTACTGAACACTCTGGGGTTACACACAGAGTACTGAACACTCTGGGGTTACACACAGAGTACTGAACACTCTGGGGTTACACACAGAGTACTGGACACTCTAGGGTTACACACAGAGTACTGGACACTCTGGGGTTACACACAGAGTACTGAACACTCTGGGGTTACACACAGAGTACTGGACACTCTAGGGTTACACACAGAGTACTGGACACTCTAGGGTTACACACAGAGTACTGGACACTCTAGGGTTACACACAGAGTACTGAACACTCTGGGGTTACACACAGAGTACTGGACACTCTAGGGTTACACACAGAGTACTGGACACTCTAGGGTTACACACAGAGTAGATCCACATCCCTGGTTTCAACACTGAGCCAGTAGATCCACTTCCCTGGTTTCACCACTGAGCCAGTAATTTTGCTGCTCAATTTGATCATCAATCATCCAATCCTGTCATCTTATTCTATTGCAACATGCGCTTTTGCAATCAGAGAGGGAAAAACCTTTCTTTGTAGACCTTCGTCTAAATGCAACCTGCTTCACACTACCTGCTTCACACTACCATGTCTATGAGCTGCCTTTCTCTGAGCTGGAGGGCAGGTAGGGCCAGGGAGACTGGGGATGGAGGGAGCTGGGGCAGGGGACAGAGAGACTGGGGAGGGAGGGAGCTGGGGCAGGGGACAGAGAGACTGGGGATGGAGGGAGCTGGGGCAGGGGACAAAGAGACTGGGGAGGGAGGGAGCTGGGGCAGGGGACAGAGAGACTGGGGAGGGAGGGAGCTGGGGCAGGGGACAGAGAGACTGGGGAGGGAGGGAGCTGGGTCAGGGGACAGGGAGACTGGGGAGGGGGAGGGAGCTGGGGCAGGGGACAGAGACTCTGGGTAGGGAGCTGGGGCAGGGGACAAAGAGTCTGGGGAGGGAGCTGGGGCAGGGGACAGAGAGACTGGGGAGGGAGGGAGCTGGGGCAGGGGCCAGAGAGACTGGGGAGGGAGGGAGCTGGGGCAGGGGACAGAGACTCTGGGTAGGGAGCTGGGGCAGGGGACAGAGAGACTGGGGAGGGAGGGAGCTGGGGCAGGGGACAGAGAGACTGGGGAGGGAGGGAGCTGGGTCAGGGGACAGGGAGACTGGGGAGGGGGAGGGAGCTGGGGCAGGGGACAGAGACTCTGGGTAGGGAGCTGGGGCAGGGGACAAAGAGTCTGGGGAGGGAGCTGGGGCAGGGGATAGAGAGACTGGGGAGGGAGGGAGCTGGGGCAGGGGACAAGGGCCAGGGAGACTGGGGATGGAGGGAGCTGGGGCAGGGGACAAAGAGACTGGGGAGGGAGGGAGCTGGGTCAGGGGACAGAGAGACTGGGGAGGGAGGGAGCTGGGTCAGGGGACAGAGAGACTGGGGAGGGAGGGAGCTGGGTCAGGGGACAGAGAGATTGAGGAGGGAGGGAGCTGGGTCAGGGGCCAGAGAGACTGGGGAGGGAGGGAGCTGGGGCAGGGGCCAAGGAGACTGGGGAGGGAGCTGGGGCAGGGGACAGAGAGACTCATGGGGAGGGAGCTGGGGAGGGAGCTGGGGCAGGGGACAGAGAGACTCGGTAGGGAGGGAGCTGGGGCAGGGGCTGTATGTCCTGTATGGGTAGTTGTGAAATGCATGAGATACAATATAGTATAGTATATAATATAGCATAAAGCATAATATAGTATATCATATAGTATATAATATAGTATATAGTATAATATAGCATAGTATATAATATAGTATATAATATAGTATATAGCATAGTATATCATATAGTATATAGTATAATATAGCATAGTATATAATATAGTATATAGTTAAATATAGTATAGTATATAACATAGTATATAGTATAATATAGTATAGTATATTATATAGTATAGTATATAAAATAGTATATAGTATAATACTGTATAATATATAATATAGTATATATTATAATATAGTATAGTATATACTATAGTATATAATATAGTATAATTATTTTTGGAATGTACCCAGCTGGCTGAAGCTTTAGTCCTAGTGTAAACCTCTGTCTCTACCTCTAATGAAAGCTCTGAGAATTACTGGAAGCTAAAGTCCTCGTGTTACTGAGTCAGAATGAAAGCTCTGAAAATTACTGGAAGCTAAAGTCCTAGTGTTACTGAGTCAGAATGAAAGCTCTGAGAGTTACTGGAAGCTAAAGTCCTCGTGTTACTGAGTCAGAATGAAAGCTCTGAAAATTACTGGAAGCTAAAGTCCTAGTGTTACTGGGTCAGAATGAAAGCTATGAGAGTTACTGGAAGCTAAAGTCCTCGTGTTACTGAGTCAGAATGAAAGCTCTGAGAATTACTGGAAGCTAAAGTCCTCGTGTTACTGAGTCAGAATGAAAGCTCTGAGAATTACTGGAAGCTAAAGTCCTCGTGTTACTGGGTCAGAATGAAAGCTCTGAGAATTACTGGAAGCTAAAGTCCTCGTGTTACTGGGTCAGAATGAAAGCTCTGAGAATTACTGGAAGCTAAAGTCCTCGTGTTACTGAGTCAGAATGAAGAATGAAAGCTCTGAAAATTACTGGAAGCTAAAGTCCTAGTGTTACTGGGTCAGAATGAAAGCTATGAGAGTTACTGGAAGCTAAAGTCCTCGTGTTACTGGGTCAGAAAAAAAGCTCTGAGAATTACTGGAAGCTAAAGTCCTAGTGTTACTGGGTCAGAATGAAAGCTATGGAGAACAAATAAAATAAATCTGTTCTCTTTTAGATCCTCAAAGAAAATAACAATTAGGCAGCTTAAACAATCTCCCTCTGAAGGAATACATTGATAGTATAACCCTTAAGCACCGGCGCTTATCATTACCACAACAACATTAGGAAGTCACTGTTGGCAAGTACACTAAAATGTCAAAGAAGATAAAGTTGCCAAGGGGCATAGCAGCCAGAAATGGTGAGACCAATAGGCCCTGGTCAAAAGTAGTGCACTATGTAGGGAATAGGGTTCCATTTGGGATGTAGAGGGAGAAGACATAGTGCAGTAGATGTATTTTATTGTTCTCTCTGCTGTCCTTTGTGGTTTTGTTTCTTTGATCCTCCCACACTGACCTAATGTTCTGACCTTTGACCCTCAAGTCCCACACTGACCTGACCTAATGGTCTGACCTTTCACCCTCAGGTCCCACACTTGATTTGATTTGACCTAATGGTCTGACCTTTGACCCTCAAGTCCTACACTGACCTAATGGTCTGACCTTTCACCCTCAGGTCCCACACTGACCTAATGGTCTGACCTTTCACCCTCAGGTCCCACACTGACCTAATGGTCTGACCTTTCACCCTCAGGTCCTACACTGACCTAATGGTCTGACCTTTGACCCTCATGTCCCACACTGACCTAATGGTCTGACCTTTGACCCTCAAGTCCTACACTGACCTAATGGTCTGACCTTTCACCCTCAGGTCCCACACTGACCTAATGGTCTGACCTTTGACCCTCAGGTCCCACACTGACCTGATCTAATGGTCTGACCTTTGACCCTCAGGTCCCACACTGACCTGATCTAATGGTCTGACCTTTCACCCTCAGGTCCCACACTGACCTAATGGTCTGACCTTTCACCCTCAGGTCCCACACTGACCTAATGGTCTGACCTTTCACCCTCAGGTCCCACACTGACCTACACTGACAAGCATTTCGCTACACTCGCAATAACATCTGCTAACCATGCGTATGTGACCAATACTATTTTATTTTATTTGGTCTGACCTTCGAGCACAAATCCTCCCTTCAGCTTCACATACTGTGTAGGCCTTAATCCTTCACTACATGTATAATGCACACTGAGAGTATAAATCGTTAGGAACATGTTCCTAATATTGATTTGCACCCCCTTCTGCCCTCAGAACAGCCTCACTTCGTCTGGGCAGGGACTCTACAAGGAGTCAATAGTGTTCCACAGGGCGTGGACTCTACAAGGAGTCAATAGTGTTCCACAGGGCAGGGACTCTACAAGGAGTCAATAGTGTTCCACAGGGCAGGGACTCTACAAGGAGTCAATAGTGTTCCACAGGGCAGGGACTCTACAAGGAGTCAATAGTGTTCCACAGGGCGTGGACTCTACAAGGAGTCAATAGTGTTCCACAGGGCGTGGACTCTACAAGGAGTCAATAGTGTTCCACAGGGCGTGGACTCTACAGGGAAGGAGTCAATAGTGTTCCACAGGGCGTGGACTCTACAAGGAGTCAATAGTGTTCCACAGGGCGTGGACTCTACAAGGAGTCAATAGTGTTCCACAGGGCGTGGACTCTACAAGGAGTCAATAGTGTTCCACAGGGCGTGGACTCTACAAGGAGTCAATAGTGTTGCACAGGGCGTGGACTCTACAAGGAGTCAATAGTGTTCCACAGGGCAGGGACTCTACAAGGAGTCAATAGTGTTCCACAGGGCAGGGACTCTACAAGGAGTCAATAGTGTTCCACAGGGCAGGGACTCTACAAGGAGTCAATAGTGTTCCACAGGGCGTGGACTCTACAAGGAGTCAATAGTGTTCCACAGGGCGTGGACTCTACAAGGAGTCAATAGTGTTCCACAGGGCAGGGACTCTACAAGGAGTCAATAGTGTTCCACAGGGCGTGGACTCTACAAGGAGTCAATAGTGTTCCACAGGGCGTGGACTCTACAAGGAGTCAATAGTGTTCCACAGGGCGTGGACTCTACAAGGAGTCAATAGCGTTCCACAGGGCGTGGACTCTACAAGGAGTCAATAGTGTTCCACAGGGCAGGGACTCTACAAGGAGTCAATAGTGTTCCACAGGGCAGGGACTCTACAAGGAGTCAATAGTGTTCCACAGGGCAGGGACTCTACAAGGAGTCAATAGTGTTCCACAGGGCAGGGACTCTACAAGGAGTCAATAGTGTTCCACAGGGCAGGGACTCTACAAGGAGTCAATAGTGTTCCACAGGGCGTGGACTCTACAAGGAGTCAATAGTGTTCCACAGGGCGTGGACTCTACAAGGAGTCAATAGTGTTCCACAGGGCGTGGACACTACAAGGAGTCAATAGTGTTCCACAGGGCGTGGACACTACAAGGAGTCAATAGCGTTCCACAGGGCGTGGACTCTACAAGGAGTCAATAGCGTTCCACAGGGCGTGGACTCTACAAGGAGTCAATAGCGTTCCACAGGGCGTGGACTCTACAAGGAGTCAATAGCGTTCCACAGGGCGTGGACTCTACAAGGAGTCAATAGCGTTCCACAGGGCGTGGACACTACAAGGAGTCAATAGCGTTCCACAGGGCGTGGACTCTACAAGGAGTCAATAGCGTTCCACAGGGCGTGGACTCTACAAGGAGTCAATAGCGTTCCACAGGGCAGGGACTCCACAAGGAGTCAATAGTGTTCCACAGGGCAGGGACTCTACAAGGAGTCAATAGTGTTCCACAGGGCAGGGACTCTACAAGGAGTCAATAGCGTTCCACAGGGCAGGGACTCCACAAGGAGTCAATAGTGTTCCACAGGGCAGGGACTCTACAAGGAGTCAATAGTGTTCCACAGGGCAGGGACTCTACAAGGAGTCAATAGCGTTCCACAGGGCAGGGACTCCACAAGGAGTCAATAGTGTTCCACAAGGCAGGGACTCTACAAGGAGTCAATAGTGTTCCACAGGGCAGGGACTCTACAAGGAGTCAATAGTGTTCCACAGGGCAGGGACTCTACAAGGAGTCAATAGTGTTCCACAGGGCAGGGACTCTACAAGGAGTCAATAGTGTTCCACAGGGCGTGGACTATACAAGGTGTTGAAAGCGTTCCACAGGAATGCTGGCCCGTGTTGACTCCAATTCTTCCCCACAGTTGTGTCAACTTGGCTGGATGTCCTTTGGGTGGTGGACCGTTCTGGATACACAGGAAAACTGATGACTGAAAAACCCAGCAGCGTTGCAGTTCTTGACACAAACCGGTGCGTCTGGCACCTACTACCTTACCCTGTTTAAAGGCACTTAAATATTCTGTCTTTCCCATATTCACCCTCTGAATGGCACACAGACACAATCCATGTCTCAGTTGTCTCAAGACTTAAAAACCCTTCTTTAACCCGTCTCCTCTTCATCTACACGGATTGAAGTGGATTTAACAGGTGACATCAATAAGGGATCATAGCTTTCACCTGGATTCACCTGGTCAGTCTGTCTCCTGGAAAGACATAAACTGATGGTTTTTATACTCAGCGTATATACAGTAGGTCCTATACACACAAAGGAGAGAGTTGATACTATATGAACAGAGATTGTTGTTACTATTTATTAGGGTCTGTTTTGTAGGTAATGCGGTAGAGGAGAAAAACACTTGAGTGTTCTTTACAGAGATCAGTCATGCCGTGTTAGCCCAGTAGGGCCCAAGGTCGACCCATTCAATAGTATGAAAACATATTTCAAATCGAGATCCAATTAGTGGAGAACCTCGAAACCGAGCACCAGGGCATGCTATAACATATTATCTCTATTATATATTGGACCTGTTGAAAGAGGACACTTGTGTTCTATAGGATACTATAGCAAATGGATAGGGACCACACAGGTCAATCAGATTGTCCTTCAAAGTGTGTGTGTGTGTGTGTCTGTGTGTGCATGCATTTTTGTGTGTGTTTGTGTGTGTATATGTGTGTGCGTGTGTATGTGTTTGCGTGTGTTTGTGTGTGTGTCATTCATCATTGTGATGATAATCCACCTGATTGACTGTTGAGAAATGTGTTCCAGGTGGATGATGGGATACCTCATCTCTGACACACCAATCAGTGGGCTCCGTTTAATCTACATTGATGTTTAACACCTACGTGTGATGTGGCTGTCATCTGAAATGGGCATTATTGAACACAACAAGTAGAATGAATGGCACCCTATTCCCTTCATAGTGCCCATAGGGTAGTAGTGCACTACGTAGGGGGGATAGGGTCCCATTTGGGATGCATACCTACATCTATCGACCTAGCAGTGCCATGGAGGACAACTCTGTCTGTGGGCAGTGACAGACTCACCGAGTGGTTGGACCTACTGTCTCTGTCTGTGGGCAGTGACAGACTCACCGAGTGGTTGGACCTACTGTCTCTGTCTGTGGGCAGTGACAGACTCACCGAGTGGTTGGACCAACTGCCTCTGTCTGTGGGCAGTGACAGACTCACCGAGTGGTTGGACCTACTGTCTCTGTCTGTGGGCAGTGACAGACTCACCGAGTGGTTGGACCTACTGTCTCTGTCTGTGGGCAGTGACAGACTCACCGAGTGGTTGGACCTACTGTCTCTGTCTGTGGGCAGTGACAGACTCACCGAGTGGTTGGACCTACTGTCTCTGTCTGTGGGCAGTGACAGACTCACCGAGTGGTTGGACCTACTGTCTCTGTCTGTGGGCAGTGACAGACTCACCGAGTGGTTGGACCTACTGTCTCTGTCTGTGGGCAGTGACAGACTCACCGAGTGGTTGGACCTACTGTCCAATAGTCTTCCGTTTGTATTTCTCTGAAACGGCTGATGATATAATTATCACGTTGCAGCACGACCCTGTCAGCCACAGTACGAAACCTGATAGGGGCGTTTTACAACACTGAAGATGGAAAAGATATAACAGCAGGAAGCACTTAACTTAGAGGGACATCCATTGAAGATGTTTGGGGGAAAAAAATGAATATCTACCATTAAACATGTCTTCATATCTACCATTAACTACCATTAGACATGTCTTCATATCTACCATTAAATATGTCTTCATATCTACCATTAACTACCATTAGACATGTCTTCATATCTACCATTAAATATGTCTTCATATCTACCATTAAACATGTCTTCATATCTACCATTAACTACCATTAGACATGTCTTCATATCTACCATTAAATATGTCTTCATATCTACCATTAACTACCATTAAACATGTCTTCATATCTACCATTAACTACCATTAAACATGTCTTCATATCTACCATTAACTACCATTAAACATGTCTTCATATCTACCATTATCTACCATTAAACATGTCTTCATATCTACCATTAAACATGTCTTCATATCTACCATTAACTACCATTAAACACGTCTTCATATCTACCATTAAACATGTCTTCATATCTACCATTAAACATGTCTTCATATCTACCATTAACTACCATTAAACATGTCTTCATATCTACCATTAAACATGTCTTCATATCTACCATTAACTACCATTAAACACGTCTTCATATCTACCATTAAACATGTCTTCATATCTACCATTAACTACCATTAAACATGTCTTCATATCTACCATTAACTACCATTAAACATGTCTTCATATCTACCATTAAACATGTCTTCATATCTACCATTAAACACGTCTTCATATCTACCATTAACTACCATTAAACATGTCTTCACATCTACCATTAAACATGTCTTCATATCTACCATTAACTACCATTAGACATGTCTTCATATCTACCATTAAATATGTCTTCATATCTACCATTAACTACCATTAAACATGTCTTCATATCTACCATTAACTACCATTAAACATGTCTTCATATCTACCATTATCTACCATTAAACACGTCTTCATATCTACCATTATCTACCATTAAACATGTCTTCATATCTACCATTATCTACCATTAAACATGTCTTCATATCTACCATTAAACACGTCTTCATATCTACCATTAACTACCATTAGACATGTCTTCATATCTACCATTAACTACCATTAAACATGTCTTCATATCTACCATTAAACATATGTCTTCATATCTACCATTAACTACCATTAAACATGTCTTCACATCTACCATTAAACATGTCTTCATATCTACCATTAGACATGTCTTCATATCTACCATTAAACACATCTTCATATCTACCATTAAACATGTTTTCATATCTACCATTAACTACCATTAAACATGTCTTCATATCTACCATTAACTACCATTAAACACATCTTCATATCTACCATTAACTACAATTAAACACATCTTCATATCTACCATTAAACATGTCTTCATATCTACCATTAAACACGTCTTCATATCTACCATTAACTACCATTAAACACATCTTCATATCTACCATTAACTACCATTAAACACATCTTCATATCTACCATTAAACATGTCTTCATATCTACCATTAAACACGTCTTCATATCTACCATTAAACATGTCTTCATATCTACCATTAACTACCATTAAATATGTCTTCATATCTACCATTAAACACGTCTTCATATCTACCATTAAACACGTCTTCATATCTACCATTAAACATGTGTACAGGTGTATTGACTTTATTTCACTGACTATAGTGTTACTCTTAGCTAACTTATAGGGATTTTCCTCAATACAGTCCGTTACTCCTTCCAGACAAAATATCTCTATCAAACACTCGTACAGGTCCTACATGTCTGATTGATATTCGAGGCAATAGGATAGTTAGTAAATATGTTTCCTCATTTTTTTTAAACCGCATTGTTGGTTAAGAGCTTGTAAGTAAGCATTTCATGGTAAGGCCTACAACTGTTGTATTCTTCGCGTATGACAAATACAATGTGATTTGATTTGAATTACACCCTGTCTCGTACAGGTCCTTTTTGTCTGATTGATAAGACAGGTGATTGATAAGAGAGGCAATACGATAACATCCTGTCTCGTACAGGTCCTGTATTTCAATCATAAGAGAGACAATTAAAAGGCACCCACCTTCCAACTAAATCAAAGCCACCCACCTCCCAACTAAACTAAAGCCACCCACCAACTAACTAAATCAAAGCCACCCACCCACCAACTAACTAAATCAAAGCCACCCACCCACCAACTAACTAAATCAAAGCCACCCACCCACCAACTAACTAAATCAAAGCCACCCACCTTCCAACTAACTAAATCAAAGCCACCCACCTCAAAGCCACCCACCTTCCAACTAAATCAAAGCCACCCACCTTCCAACTAAATCAAAGCCACCCACCTTCCAACTAAATCAAAGCCACCCACCTTCCAACTAAATCAAAGCCACCCACCTTCCAACTAAATCAAAGCCACCCACCTTCCAACTAAATCAAAGCCACCCACCTTCCAACTAAATCAAAGCCACCCACCTTCCAACTAAATCAAAGCCACCCACCTTCCAACTAAATCAAAGCCACCCACCTTCCAACTAAATCAAAAATCAAAGCCACCCACCTTCCAACCCACCTTCCAACTAAATCAAAGCCACCCACCTTCCAGCCACCCACCTTCCAACTAAATCAAAGCCACCCACCTTCCAACTAAATCAAAGCCACCCACCTTCCAACTAAATCAAAGCCACCCACCTTCCAACTAAATCAAAGCCACCCACCTTCCAACTAAATCAAAGCCACCCACCTTCCAACTAAATCAAAGCCACCCACCTTCCAACTAAACTCAAAGCCACCCAACTTAAACTAAATAAAGCCACCCCCTTCCAACTAAACTAAAGCCACCCCCTTCCAACTAAACTAAAGCCACCCACCAGCCAACTAAACTAAAGCCACCCACCTTCCAAATAAACTACAGTCACCCACCTTCCAAATAAACTAGTCACCCACCTACCAGCCAACTAAACTAAAGCCACCACCAGAGCCAACTAAACTAAAGTCACCCACCCACCTTCCAACTAAACTAGTCACCCACCAGCCAAATAAAGTAAAGCCACCCACCAGCCAACTAAACTAAAGCCACCCACCAGCCAAATAATTAAAGCCACCCACCCACCAGCCAACTAAACTAAATTCACCCACGAACCAACTAAACAATAGCCACCCACCCACCAGCCAACTAAACTAAAGCCACCCACCAGCCAACTAAACAAAAGCCACCCACCAGCCAACTAAACTAAAGCCACCCACCAGCCAAATAATTAAAGCCACCAACCAGCCAACTAAACTAAATTCACCCACGAACCAACTAAACAATAGCCACCCACCAGCAAACTAAACTGAAGCCACCCACCAGCCAACTAAACTAAAGCCATTAACCTACCTCCTAACTAAAGTAAAGTCACCCACCAGCCAACTAAACTAAAGCCACCCACCTCCCAACTAAACTAAAGCCACCCACCTCCCAACTAAACTAAAGCCACCCACCTCCCCTAAACTAAAGCCACCCACCTCCCAACTAAACTAAAGTCACCCACCCGCCAACTAAACTAAAGTCACCCACCCACCAACTAAACTAAAGTCACCCCCTACCAACTAAACTAAAGTCACCCACCTTTCAACAACACTAAAGCCACCCAGCCCTAAAGCCAACTAAACTAAAGCCACCCACCAGCCAACTAAACTAAAGCCACCCACCAGCCAAATAATTAAAGCCACCAACCAGCCAACTAAACTAAATTCACCCACGAACCAACTAAACAATAGCCACCCACCAGCAAACTAAACTAAAGTCACCCACCTTCCAACTAAACTAGTCACCCACCAGCCAACTAAACTAAAGCCAACCACCAGCCTACTAAACTAAAGCCACCCACCAGCCTACTAAACTAAAGCCACCCCCACCAACTAAACTAAGTCACCCCCACCAACTAAACTAAGTCACCCCCACCAACTAAACTAAGTCACCCCCACCAACTAAACTAAGTCACCCCCACCAACTAAACTAAGTCACCCCCACCAACTAAACTAAGTCACCCCCACCAACTAAACTAAGTCACCCCTACCAACTAAACTAAGTCACCCCTACCAACTAAACTAAGTCACCCCCTACCAACTAAACTAAGTCACCCCCTACCAACTAAACTAAGTCACCCCCTACCAACTAAACTAAGTCACCCCCTACCAACTAAACTAAGTCACCCCCTACCAACTAAACTAAGTCACCCCCTACCAACTAAACTAAGTCACCCCCTACCAACTAAACTAAGTCACCCCTACCAACTAAACTAAGTCACCCCTACCAACTAAACTAAAGTCACCCCCTATCAACTAAACTAAGTCACCCCCCACCAACTAAACTAAGTCACTTGCTCAACTTTTAGTGTTACTTTGAAACAGACACGAATGATTCTAGCTCTGAGGCAAGCCAAGTGATGGGATCCATAGTAACATGATGTTATCCAGAAAAAATGCTTTTTGGGGGGGATTGTCAGAGAAAAGACCATTAAGAATTCAGCTTTGATCTAACGCAGCTACTGCAAAGCCTTAGTCTGTAATCAACTCAGCTGGGAGCCTGGCACATAGATTTTGTACTGAAATTGCTTTGGGATGCAGGTGTGTTTGGGGTAAACAAAATATTTTGTCTACTTACTCATAGAAGGTGGTCCATCCGTTGTTGTTACTCTTCGTAGCCAGTAATGAGGAGCTCCCGTGATAGGTCATCATAGCCAGCTCCTGCCCCTGAGCAGCGATGGTCTTCAGGGCGTTGTTGGTCCCAATGGTGAACCAGAAAGTCTGTCCATCAGGCACCATCAACCACAGAGGCATGCCTGTTGTATCCCTCCTGATCAATCAATCAATTCATTCATCAAACTTCATGTACAGTGTATATAGCATATTTCTGACAACAAATGCAGTTGAAAGTGCTTAACGAATAAACTAATAAAAGGTGATTTAAAAAAAAGTTTTCTAGACAAACATAAAACTAAGATAACAATTCAATTAGTAAAATAACAGACTAGTGTAGCAACAAAACAGATACATGAATAGATAAAAGGCAGGACACCTGATGGTCACTACGTTGTTGTTCTGATCCGTGATGCTGGCCAGGTCTCCCTCTCCGGAGTAGGTCAGGTTATAGATGTCATCCCCAGTGGTCAGACTCTGAGTATAGATGTGACTGCCATTGGAGTCAAAGAGATAGAGTTCATCGCTAATCGGGAGGAGACCTCGTACATGCTCAGTGGGTTCAGGTAAGGTTTGTTCCGTCGGACGGAGCGAATACGGATGTTGCCAAGGTCGGCGACGAAGAGTTCACCGTCAGGGGAGACAGCCAATGACGACGGAGCGTTGACTCTGGCATCTTTTGCGTAGCCATCGTCGCCGGAGTAACAGTCACAGTTAGCGTCGTTGTTACAGTCACAGCCGCTGGGCGCCCGGCCACCAATGAAATCTCTCCGTTGGTGGACACCTGAAATTTACAGGAAATGTTTACATCCGAGTAAAAGATGGTCCGTCTTGTCCGGACAGAGAGTATTACAGTGTGTTCAACGATCATTGCAAGTAAAATAGCAAAACAGTACAATAGTAGTCTAGGTAATCAATCAATCAATCAATCAATCAATCAATCAATCAATCTAATGTATTTACAAAGCCCTTTTTACATCAGCTGATATCTCTAAGTGCTGTACAGAAACCCAGCCTAAAACCCCAAACAGCAAGCAATGCAGGTGTAGAAGAACAGTGGCTAGGAAAAACTTCCTAGAAAGGCCAAAACCTAGGAAGAAACCTAGAGAGGAACCAGGCTATGGGGGGTGGCCAATTCTCTTCTGGCTGTGCCAGGTGGAGATTATGGTGCGTCACTTGAGTGGGTTGAGTCACTGATGTGATCTTCCTGTCTGGGTTGGCGCCCCCCCTTGGGTTGTGCCGTGGCGGAGATCTTTGTGGGCTATACTCAGCCTTGTCTCAGGATGGTAAGTTGGTGGTTGAAGATATCCCTCTAGTGGTGTGGGGACTGTGCTTTGGCAAAGTGGGTGGGGTTATATCCTGCCTGTTTGGCCCTGTCCGGGGGTGTCCTCGGATGGGGCCACAGTGTCTCCTGACCCATCCCGTCTCAGCCTCCAGTAATTTATGCTGCAGTAGTTTATGTGTCGAGGGGCTAGGGTCAGTATGTTATATCTGGAGTACCTCTCCTGTCTTATCCAGTGTCCTGTGTGAATTTAAGTATGCTCTTTAATTCTCTCTTTCTTTCTTTCTTTCTTTCTTTCGGAGGACCTGAGCCCTAGGACCATGCCTCAGGACTACCTGGCATGATGACTCCTTGCTGTCCCCAGTCCACCTGGCCGTGCTGCTGCTCCAGTTTCAACTGTTCTGCCTGCGGCTATGGAACCCTGACCTGTTCACCGGACGTGCTACCTGTCCCAGACCTGCTGTTTTCAACTCTCTAGAGAGAGCAGGAGTGGTAGAGATACTCTTAATGATCGGCTATGAAAAGCAAACTGACATTTACTCCTGAGGTGCTGACTTGCTGCACCCTTAACAACTACTGTGATTATAATAATTTGACCCTACTGGTCATTTATGAACATTTGAACATCTTGGCCATGTCCTGTTATAATCTCCACCCAGCACAGCCAGAAGAGGACTGGCCACCCCTCATAGCTTGGTTCCTCTCTATGTTTCTTCGTAGGTTTGGGGCTTTCTAGGGAGTTTTTCCTAGCCACCGTGCTTCTACACCTACATTGCTTGCTGTTTGGGGTTTTAGGCTGGGTTTCTGTACAGCACTTTGAGATATCAGCTGATGTAAGAAGGGCTATATAAATACATTTGATTTGATTATAACAGATTACAAAGGGTTATCTTGTGAGACTGGGTAAGTCCAGGTACGATGGACCCAGATAAGTCCAGGTACGATGGACCCAGATAAGTCCAGGTACGATGGACCCAGATAAGTCCAGGTACGATGGACCCAGATAAGTCCAGGTACGATGGACCCAGATAAGTCCAGGTACAATGGACCCAGATAAGTCCAGGTACAATGGACCCAGATAAGTCCAGGTACAATGGACCCAGATAAGTCCAGGTACAATGGACCCAGATAAGTCCAGGTACAATGGACCCAGATAAGTCCAGGTACAATGGACCCAGATAAGTCCAGGTACAATGGACCCAGATAAGTCCAGGTACAATGGACCCAGATAAGTCCAGGTACAATGGACCCAGATAAGTCCAGGTACAATGGACCCAGATAAGTCCAGGTACAATGGACCCAGATAAGTCCAGGTACTATGGACCCAGATAAGTCCAGGTACTATGGACCCAGATAAGTCCAGGTACTATGGACCCAGATAAGTCCAGGTACTATGGACCCAGATAAGTCCAGGTATTATGGACCCAGATAAGTCCAGGTATTATGGACCCAGATAAGTCCAGGTACGATGGACCCAGATAAGTCCAGGTATTATGGACCCAGATAAGTCCAGGTATTATGGACCCAGATAAGTCCAGGTATTATGGACCCAGATAAGTCCAGGTATTATGGACCCAGATAAGTCCAGGTATTATGGACCCAGATAAGTCCAGGTATTATGGACCCAGATAAGTCCAGGTATGATGACCCAGGTAAGTACAGGTATGATGACCCAGGTAAGTACAGGTATGATGACCCAGGTAAGTACAGGTATGATGACCCAGGTAAGTACAGGTATGATGACCCAGGTAAGTACAGGTATGATGACCCAGGTAAGTACAGGTATGATGACCCAGGTAAGTACAGGTACTATGGACCCAGATAAGTCCAGGTATGATGACCCAGGTAAGTACAGGTACTATGGACCCAGATAAGTCCAGGTATGATGACCCAGGTAAGTACAGGTACTATGGACCCAGATAAGTCCAGGTATTATGGACCCAGATAAGTCCAGGTATTATGGACCCAGATAAGTCCAGGTATGATGACCCAGGTAAGTACAGGTATGATGACCCAGATAAGTACAGGTATGATGACCCAGGTAAGTACAGGTATGATGACCCAGGTAAGTACAGGTATGATGGACCCAGATAAGTCCAGGTATGATGACCCAGGTAAGTACAGGTATGATGACCCAGGTAAGTCCAGGTATGATGACCCAGGTAAGTACAGGTATGATGACCCAGGTAAGTCCAGGTACGATGACCCAGGTAAGTCCAGGTACGATGACCCAGGTAAGTCCAGGTACGATGACCCAGGTAAGTCCAGGTATGATGACCCAGGTAAGTACAGGTATGATGACCCAGGTAAGTCCAGGTATGATGACCCAGGTAAGTCCAGGTATGATGACCCAGGTAAGTCCAGGTATGATGACCCAGGTAAGTCCAGGTATGATGACCCAGGTAAGTCCAGGTATGATGACCCAGGTAAGTCCAGGTATGATGACCCAGGTAAGTCCAGGTATGATGACCCAGGTAAGTCCAGGTATGATGACCCAGGTAAGTCCAGGTATGATGACCCAGGTAAGTCCAGGTATGATGACCCAGGTAAGTCCAGGTATGATGACCCAGGTAAGTACAGGTATGATGACCCAGGTAAGTACAGGTACTATGGACCCAGATAAGTCCAGGTATGATGACCCAGGTAAGTACAGGTACTATGGACCCAGATAAGTCCAGGTATGATGACCCAGGTAAGTACAGGTACTATGGACCCAGATAAGTCCAGGTATTATGGACCCAGATAAGTCCAGGTATTATGGACCCAGATAAGTCCAGGTATGATGACCCAGGTAAGTACAGGTATGATGACCCAGGTAAGTACAGGTATGATGACCCAGGTAAGTACAGGTATGATGACCCAGGTAAGTACAGGTACTATGGACCCAGATAAGTCCAGGTATGATGACCCAGGTAAGTACAGGTACTATGGACCCAGATAAGTCCAGGTATGATGACCCAGGTAAGTACAGGTATGATGACCCAGGTAAGTCCAGGTATGATGACCCAGGTAAGTACAGGTATGATGACCCAGGTAAGTCCAGGTATGATGACCCAGGTAAGTCCAGGTACGATGACCCAGGTAAGTCCAGGTACGATGACCCAGGTAAGTACAGGTACGATGACCCAGGTAAGTCCAGGTATGATGACCCAGGTAAGTCCAGGTATGATGACCCAGGTAAGTCCAGGTATGATGACCCAGGTAAGTCCAGGTATGATGACCCAGGTAAGTCCAGGTATGATGACCCAGGTAAGTCCAGGTATGATGACCCAGGTAAGTCCAGGTATGATGACCCAGGTAAGTCCAGGTATGTCCAGGTCCAGGTATGATGACCCAGGTAAGTCCAGGTATGATGACCCAGGTAAGTCCAGGTATGATGACCCAGGTAAGTCCAGGTATGATGACCCAGGTAAGTCCAGGTATGATGACCCAGGTAAGTACAGGTATGATGACCCAGGTAAGTACAGGTATGATGACCCAGGTAAGTCCAGGTATGATGACCCAGGTAAGTCCAGGTATGATGACCCAGGTAAGTCCAGGTATGATGACCCAGGTAAGTCCAGGTATGATGACCCAGGTAAGTCCAGGTATGATGACCCAGGTAAGTACAGGTATGATGACCCAGGTAAGTACACGTATGATGACCCAGGTAAGTCCAGGTATGATGACCCAGGTAAGTCCAGGTATGATGACCCAGGTAAGTACAGGTATGATGACCCAGGTAAGTCCAGGTATGATGACCCAGGTAAGTCCAGGTATGATGACCCAGGTAAGTCCAGGTATGATGACCCAGGTAAGTACACGTATGATGACCCAGGTAAGTACAGGTATGATGACCCAGGTAAGTCCAGGTAAAAGTAAGAAGTTGTTTCTCTATCTCACCTGTCTCACACGGTTGATCTTCTTCTCGTCTGACTCAGAGATATACAGGATGCCATTGTGAGAGACGGCGAGAGCGTTGGCCGACTCCAGGGTGGCGTGGACGGCCACCTTGCTGACCAGGAAGTGATCCAGGCCGGGCACCTGGCAGTGCATGGGCCTCCCTGCCACGATACGCACCTGGTGGTTACAATTGACATTTGAATCATTTAAATGTACCAGACGGTCTAACACTCTTATCCAGAGGGAATTACAATCAGTGCATTCAGCTAAGGTCAGTGCATTCAGCTAAGGTCAGTGCATTCAGCTAAGGTCAGTGCATTCAGCTAAGGTCAGTGCATTCAGCTAAGGTCAGTGCATTCAGCTAAGGTCAGTGCATTCAGCTAAGGTCAGTGCATTCAGCTAAGGTCAGTGCATTCAACTTACGTAGGTAAAACAACCACATATCACAATATTTTCAAGTAAAGTCTAGTATAGTACAGTCTAGTGTTTTGTTTCCTCACCTGGTGGTTCTCAGAGATCTGCAGTACCACATTGTTATCCAGGACGTACAGAGAGTTATCCATGGGACTGACAGCCAGGTCTGTGGGCCACTCCAGACGCACCTACAGAGGAACAGACACACAACATACAGAGAGTTATCCATGGGACTGACAGCCAGGTCTGTGGGCCACTCCAGACGCACCTACAGAGGAACAGACACACAACATACAGAGAGTTATCCATGGGACTGACAGCCAGGTCTGTGGGCCACTCCAGACGCACCTACAGAGGAACAGACACACAACATACAGAGAGTTATCCATGGGACTGACTGAGAGGTCAACAACAGACAGTAGGAGTTGTGAAGAGAGGTCAACAACAGACAGTAGAGATGTGAGGAGAGGTCAACAACAGACAGTAGAGATGTGAGGAGAGGTCAACAACAGACAGTAGAGATGTGAGGAGAG
The DNA here is from genome assembly GCF_018296145.1 of Oncorhynchus tshawytscha. Taxonomy (NCBI): domain Eukaryota; kingdom Metazoa; phylum Chordata; class Actinopteri; order Salmoniformes; family Salmonidae; genus Oncorhynchus; species Oncorhynchus tshawytscha. Next base: position 92,260,256 of record NC_056441.1, on the reverse strand, counting down.
GAGACAGTAGAGATGTGAGGAGAGGTCAACAGACAGTAGAGATGTGAGGAGAGGAGACAGTAGAGATGTGAGGAGAGGTCAACAGACAGTAGAGATGTGAGGAGAGGAGACAGTAGAGATGTGAGGAGAGGTCAACAGACAGTAGAGATGTGAGGAGAGGAGGCACTAGAGAAGTGAGGAGAGGTCAACAACAGACAGATATGTGAGGAGAGGAGACAGTAGAGATGTGATAAGAGGTATGAGAGGTGAGTGGACCAAGATACACCTGAGGGGGGGAAGACAGACAGACAGACAGACAGACAGACAGACAGACAGACAGACAGACAGACAGACAGACAGACAGACAGACAGACAGACAGACAGGTGCTTCAGGTCCAAAACTGAAAGCATGTTTGTATCGATCAACACATTCTTCACATTCATTTGAGAGGAAAACAAAAGCCTGGAGGGGGGCAACAAGAGTTGTTGAGAAGCATTTATAGGACTGGTAGATAGCTGGATGTTTTCAACACTATCTCATAACAGCTCCACAGGCCTGGGAGCTCATTTAGGGAGGAGATGTACTGTAGCCACACCTCAGCCCTCTACCCCTCACAGTGGATGTCTCTCTCAGCTGTGGGTCATTAATTTGTTAATGGAAAAAAACACAGCGGGAGGTAAAGTCCTTGAAGAGAAAATGGAGGACTACACCCCCCACCACCACCATAAATGGAGGACTACCCCCCCCCCACCACCACCACCACCACCACCACCACCACAAATGGAGGACTACACCCCCCACCACCACCACCACCACCACCACCACAAATGGAGGACTACACCCCCACCACCACCACCCACCACCACCACCACAAATGGAGGACTACACCCCCCCCCCACCACCACCATAAATGGAGGACTACACCCTCCCCCCACCACCACCATAAATGGAGGACTACACCCCCCCCACCACCACCACCACCATAAATGGAGGACTACACCCCCCCACCACCACCACCACAAATGGAGGACTACACCCCCCCCCCACCACCACAAATGGAGGACTACACCCCCCCACCACCACCATAAATGGAGGACTACACCCCCCCCACCACCACCATAAATGGAGGACTACACCCCCACCACCACCATAAATGGAGGACTACACCCCCCCCACCACCACCACCACCATAAATGGAGGACTACACCCCCCCCCCACCACCACCACAAATGGAGGACTACACCCCCCCCCCACCACCACAAATGGAGGACTACACCCCCCACCACCACCACAAATGGAGGACTACACCCTCCCCCACCACCACCACCACAAATGGAGGACTACACCCTCCCCCCCCCACCACCACCACAAATGGAGGACTACACCCCCCCCACCACCACCACCACAAATGGAGGACTACACCCCCCCCCCACCACCACCACAAATGGAGGACTACACCCTCCCCCCACCACCACCACAAATGGAGGACTACACCCCCCCCACCACCACCACAAATGGAGGACTACACCCCCCCACCACCACCACAAATGGGGGACTACACCCCCCCCACCACCACCACAAATGGAGGACTACACCCCCCCCCCCACCACCACCACAAATGGAGGACTACTTATGGAATGAAAGGCACTGCTCACCTCCAGCCTCCCAAATTATGACTTATTGTTCTGAAAATAATACACACACTCCTCTCTGAGGAGAGCAATGTTAAGCGTCGTATTTCAATAGCAGGGCGGAGAACAGCAAAAAGGAAAAGAGGTCTTCATTTACTGGGAAATAGAAAGGGCATTTCTCGATGCCCGGACAGCCTATCACATGAGGGCTGGATGATTCCTCATCCTAAACCTGGGAAATAGAAAGGGAATTTCTCGATGCCCGGACAGCCTATCACATGACGGCTGGATGATTCCTCATCCTAAACCTGGGAAATAGAAAGGGCATTTCTCGATGCCCGGACAGCCTATCACATGAGGGCTGGATGATTCCTCATCCTAAACCTGGGAAATAGAAAGGGCGATGCCCGGACAGCCTATCACATGAGGGCTGGATGATTCCTCATCCTACACCTGATTCCTCATCCTAAACCTGGGAAATAGAAAGGGCATTTCTCGATGCCCGGACAGCTTATCACATGAGGGCTGGATGATTCCTCATCCTAAACCTGGGAAATAGAAAGGGAATTTCTCGATGCCCGGACAGCCTATCACATGACGGCTGGATGATTCCTCATCCTAAACCTGGGAAATAGAAAGGGCATTTCTCGATGCCCGGACAGCCTATCACATGAGGGCTGGATGATTCCTCATCCTAAACCTGGGAAATAGAAAGGGCATTTCTCGATGCCCGGACAGCCTATCACATGAGGGCTGGATGATTCCTCATCCTACACCTGATTCCTCATCCTAAACCTGGGAAATAGAAAGGGCATTTCTCGATGCCCGGACAGCTTATCACATGAGGGCTGGATGATTCCTCATCCTAAACCTGGGAAATAGGACAAAGCAGGATCCAATTACCTTTCAATTACTACACCTGAGTAACCTTTCATAGTGGGTTGGTTAATACAATGTTCACAAACCTCCAACCTCAGGAAATGATTGGGGAGCAATCCCTAAAGTATCAACTGATATGTTAACAGAGTGGTAAATTATGTTATGAACTTGGCTTCGTCAAAACAGAAATCCACACTCAAGTTATTAAGAGAATACTTTGAAGGGTATTTTATAGACTGTGTATAACAACAACAACAACAACAAACAACACACAGAAGGTGAAAATCCTGCAGAATTCAACACTGTGAGAGACAGTATATATCACGGTGACTGTCTATAGAAGATACAGGGTTTTTGATTTGGTCACAAAGTGGGTTCAACCTTCAACTGACAATAGTTGAACAATACATCAGCAAAAAACATAGATGAAAAACTTAAAATCGCTGACTTGTGGATTAAAATGGCCCGGGGGAAATTGTTTCTAACTGATAAATGTGAAATAAGCTCAGGATGCCACGTTAAATTCCACTTCACAAGCTGATCCCAACAGCTCTGCCTGCCTGCATTCTACAAGCCTCCAGCCTCCAATAAAAACACAGATAGCTAGGCCTCCCCAACCCATCCCCTTCCCCCCATCCCAACCCCAACATTAAGAGCTAGGCCTCCCCAACCTATCCCCTTCCCCCATCCCAACCTCAACATTAAGAGCTAGGCCTCCCCAACCCATCCCCTTCCCCCATCCCAACCCCAACATTAAGAGCTAGGCCTCCCCAACCTATCCCCTTCCCCCATCCCAACCCCAACATTAAGAGCTAGGCCTCCCCAACCCATCCCCTTCCCCCATCCCAACCCCAACATTAAGAGCTAGGCCTCCCCAACCCATCCCCTTCCCCCATCCCAACCCCAACATTAAGAGCTAGGCCTCCCCAACCCATCCCCTTCCCCCATCCCAACCCCAACATTAAGAGCTAGGCCTCCCACCAACCCAATCCCCCCATCCCCAACATTAATAGCTAGGCCTCCCCAACCCATCCCCAACATTAAGAGCTAGGCCTCCCCAACCCAATCCCCTTTCCACAATCCTAACCTCAACATTAAGAGCTAGGCCTCGTGAACCCATACCCTTCCCCCCATCCCCAACATTAAGAGCTAGGCCTCCCCCAACCCAATCCCCTTCCCCCATCCCAACCCCAACATTAAGAGCTAGGCCTCCCACTAACCCAATCCCCTTCCCCAACATAAATAGCTAGGCCTCCCCAACCCAATCCCCTTTCCGCAATCCCAACCTCAACATTAATAGCTAGGCCTCCCCAACCCAATCCCCTTTCCGCAATCCCAACCTCAACATTAAGAGCTAGGTCTCGCGATCCCATCCCCTTCCCCGCCATCCCAACCAACATAAATAGCTAGGACTCCCCAACCCATCCCCTTACCCCCATCCCAACCCCAACATAAATAGCTAGGCCTCCCCCAACCCAATCCCCTTTCCGCAATCTCAACCTCAACATTAAGAGCTAGCCCTCGCGAACTCATCCCCTTCTCCCTTCTCCCCATCCCAACCCCAACATAAATAGATAGACCTTCCCCCAACCCCAACATAAATAGATAGACCTTCCCCCAACCCCAACATAAATAGATAGACCTTCCCCCAACCCCAACATAAATAGATAGACCTTCCCCCAACCCCAACATAAATATCTAGACCTTCCCCCAACCCCAACATAAATATCTAGACCTTCCCCCAACCCCAACATAAATATCTAGACCTTCCCCCCAACCCCAACATAAATATCTAGACCTTCCCCCAACCCCAACATAAATAGATAGACCTGCCCCCAACATAAATATCTAGACCTTCCCCTAACCCCAACATAAATATCTAGACCTTCCCCCAACATAAATATCTAGACCTTCCCCCAACCCCAACATAAATATCTAGACCTGCCCCCAACCCCAACATAAATAGATAGACCTGCCCCCAACCCCAACATAAATAGATAGACCTGCCCCCAACCCCAACATAAATAGATAGACCTGCCCCCAACCCCAACATAAATAGATAGACCTTCCCCCAACCCCAACATAAATAGATAGACCTTCCCCCAACCCCAACATAAATAGATAGACCTTCCCCCAACCCCAACATAAATAGATAGACCTTCCCCCAACCCCAACATAAATAGATAGACCTGCCCCCAACCCCAACATAAATAGAGACCTGCCCCCAACCACAACATAAATAGAGACCTGCCCCCAACCCCAACATGGCTTGCTAACGTATTCACCCCCCTTGGCATTTTTCCTATTTTGTTGCATTATAACCTGGAATTAAATTTGATTTTTGGGGGGTTTGTATCATTTGATTTACACAACATGCCTACCACTTTGAAGATGCTAAATATTCTGCAAGTCTCTTGGGGTATGTCTCTACAAGCTTGGCACATCTAGCCACTGGGATTTTGCCCATTCTTCAAGGTAAAACTTCTCCAGCTCCTTCAAATTGGATGGGTTCCACTTGTGTACAGCAATCTTTAAGTCATACCACATATTCTTAATTGGATTTAGGCCACTCCAAGACATTTAAATGTCTTAAACTACTCAAGTGTTGCTTTAGCAGTATGCTTAGGGTCATTGTCCTGTTGGAAAGGTGAACCTCTGTCCCAGTCTCAAATCTCTGCAAGACTGAAACAGGTTTCCTTCAAAAATGTCCCTGTATTTAGTGCTATCCATCATTCCTTCAATTCTGACCTGTTTCCCAGTACCTGCCAATGAAAAACATCCCCACAACATGATGCTGCCACCACCATGCTTTACTGTGGGAATGGTGTTCTCTGGGTGATGCGAGGTGTTGGGTTTGCGCCAGACATAGCGTTTTCCTTGATGGCCAAAAAGCTCAATTTTAGTCTCATTTGACCAGAGTAACTTCTTCCATATCTTTGGGGAGTCTCCCACATGCCTTTTGGCGAACAGCTAACGTGTTCTTTCAGCAATGGCTTTTTTTCTGGCCACTCTTCAGTAAAGCCCAGCTCTGTGGAGTGTACGGCTTAAAGTGGTCCTATGGACAGATATGCCAATATCCACTGTGGAGTTTTGCAGCTCCTTCAGGGTTATCATTGGTCTCTTTGTTGCTTCTCTGATTAATCCCCTCCTTGCCTTGTCTGTGAGTTTTGGTGGGTGGCCCTCTCTTGGCAGGTTTGTTGTGGTGCCATATTCCTTCAATTTTTTAATAATGGATTTAATGGTGCTCTGTGGGATGTTCAAAGTTTCTCATATTTTTTTTATAACCCAACCCTGATCTGTACTTCTCCACAACTTTGTCCCTGACCTGTTTGGAGAGCTTCTTGGTCTTCATAGTGCCGCTTGCTTGGTGGTCTTGCTTGGTGGTGCCGCTTGCTTGGTGGTGCCGCTTGCTTGGTGGTGCCGCTTGCTTGGTGGTGCCGCTTGCTTGGTGGTGCCGCTTGCTTGGTGGTGCCGCTTGCTTGGTGGTGCCGCTTGCTTGGTGGTGCCGCTTGCTTGGTGGTGCCGCTTGCTTGGTGGTGCCGCTTGCATAGTGGTGTTGTAGACTCTTTCAGAACAGGTGTATATATACACTGAGATCATGTGACAGATCATGTGACAGATCATGTGACAGATCATGTGACACTTAAATTGCACACAGGGGGACTTTATTTAACTAATTGAAGGTAATTGGTTGCACCAGATCTTATTTAGGGGCTTCAAAGGGGGTGAATAAATATGCATGAACTACTTTTCCGTTTTTGTTTTTTGAAACAAGTAATTTTTTACATTTCACTTCACCAATTTGGACTATTTTGTGTATGTCCATTACATGAAATCCAAATAAAAATATATTTAACTTACAGGTTGTAATGTAACAAAAATAGGAAAAACGCCAAGGGGATGAATAGTTTTCCAAGGCACTGTAAATTGCTAGGCCTACCCCCCAACCCCAACATAAATAGCCTTATGGTCCCTGGTCAGACCTAGCACACTGCATAGGAATAGGGTACCGTTGTGGACGCAGCTTCAGCCTCCCAACACAGCAGGTCCCAGGAAAACACTTCCTGGAGAATGTTCGCCGACCGATGCGTCGGCTGAGGTATACCCAGCCAGTCAGCCTGTCCACACACATCCCTCATTTTGGGAGAGCAATCAGTTCCGTCTTGACTCACACTTTGTGCTCAGTCATCATTCCCAGCCTCTGGGCTGCTTTCAGATCTCCTTGCTAGGTCTGGCATGGCACCCTATTCCCTATGCAGGCCCTGGTCAAAGGCAGTGCACTATATAGGGAATAGGGTGCCATTTCAACCAGCACTGAGCTGGGGATGTCTGACATCCTATAACCATTCTCCCTCCTCAATCCCTCCAGACAGAGGGAATTTATACAGTAAGACATAGGGTGGCGCCCGCATAGGGAATAAGGTGCCATTTGGGATGCATCCCTACACTACCTCTAGGTACCCCTGTTCCCCCTCTACTCTTCTCTCTCCTCATCCTCTTTTATCCTCACAACAAACAGGACAGACAGAGACAAACAGACAGACAGACAGACAGACAGACAGACAGACAGACAGACAGACAGCGAGACAGACAGAGACAGACAGAGACAGACAGACAGACAGACAGACAGACAGACAGACAGACAGACAGACAGACAGACAGACAGACAGACAGAGACAGACAGACAGACAGACAGACAGACAGACAGACAGAGGCAGACAGAGACAGACAGAAGCAGACAGAGGCAGACAGAGACAGACAGAGGCAGACAGACAGAGGCAGACAGAGACAGACAGAGGCAGACAGACAGAGGCAGACAGAGACAGACAGTGAGACAGACAGAGCAGAAAATGTATTGACTCTGGGAATGAGAGGAGGACGAGGAGGAGAAGGAGGGGAGGATTTAACATTTCTTAAAACCTATTTCCTGTCAACACTGGTGGTTGAATATTTAATGAGTGTGGAGGTGGCGAGGCAGAGGAAGCTGATGAGGCTCAGGAGAGATGAGATGGTATATGCTGCCAGGCTGGCTGAAAAGGGTTTTCACACCGACAGACCGCCCAGAGATGAGTGATGAGATGGATCGTTCTACAGCCCCTCTTCCTCTCTTCACACATTCTGTAACCCAAGCACACCTCGCACCACCTACCCCCTGACTACAACCTCAGACAGCAACACAGGGACAGACGGTCACTAAAACTGAACCCTTTAAAACCATCTAGTTGTATTATAACTCTCTGGGTGATGAACTCCCTCTGAAACCATCTAGTTGTATTATAAGTCTCTGGGTGATGAACTCCCTCTGAAACCATCTAGTTGTATTATAACTCTCTGGGTGATGAACTCCCTCTGAAATCATCTAGTTGTATTATAACTCTCTGGGTGATGAACTCCCTCTGAAATCATCTAGTTGTATTATAACTCTCTGGGTGATGAACTCCCTCTGAAAACATCTAGTTGTATTATAACTCTCTGGGTGATGAACTCCCTCTGAAAACATCTAGTTGTATTAGTAAGTTCTCTTGTTTGACAATAGCCTGGCCGTTCACCATGAGCTTTTCCTCCAGATTCTGCTCAATGTGATGCTTGTCTAGAGAAAATAAGTAATCCTCCACTCTGTCTGAATACCCTGTCTGAATACACTGTCTGAATACCCTGTCTGAATACCCTGTCTGAGTACACTGTCTGAATACCGTCTGAGTACACTGTCTGAATACCCTGTCTGAGTACCCTGTCTGAATACCCTGTCTGAGTACCCTGTCTGAATACCCTGTCTGAGTACCCTGTCTGAATACCCTGTCTGAGTACACTGTCTGAATACCCTGCCTGAGTACCCTGTCTGAGTACCTTGTCTGAATAACCTGTCTGAGTACCCTGTCTGAGTACCCTGTCTGAATACCCTGTCTGAGTACCCTGTCTGAGTACCCTGTCTGAATACCCCATCTGAGTACCCTGTCTGAGTACCCTGTCTGAGTACCCTGTCTGAGTACCCTGTCTGAGTACCCTGCCTGAATACCCTGTCTGAATACCCTGTCTGAGTACCCTGTCTGAATACCCTGTCTGAATACCCTGTCTGAGTACACTGTCTGAATACCCTGTCTGAGTACCCTGTCTGAATACCCTGTTTGAATACCCTGTCTGAGTACACTGTCTGAATACCCTGTCTGAGTACCCTGTCTGAATACCCTGTCTGAATACCCTGTCTGAGTACCCTGTCTGGATACCCTGTCTGAATACCCTGTCTGAATACCCTGTCTGAGTACCCTGTCTGGATACCCTGTCTGAATACCCTGTCTGGATACCCTGTCTGAATACCCTGTCTGAATACCCTGTCTGAATACTGTGTCTGCATCTGAAATGCCACCCTATTCACTATATAGTGCACTACTATTGAACAAAGCCCTATGAGCCCTGTGTAAAAGTAGTACACTACTATTGAACAAAGCCCTACGAGCCCTGTGTAAAAGTAGTGCACTACTATTGAACAAAGCCCTACGAGCCCTGTGTAAAAGTAGTGCACTACTATTGAACAAAGCCCTACGAGCCCTGTGTAAAAGTAGTACACTACTATTGAACAAAGCCCTATGAGCCCTGTGTAAAAGTAGTACACTACTATTGAACAAAGCCCTACGAGCCCTGTGTAAAAGTAGTGCACTACTATTGAACAAAGCCCTACGAGCCCTGTGTAAAAGTAGTGCACTACTATTGAACAAAGCCCTACGAGGCCTGTGTAAAAGTAGTGCACTATCAGATTTGAACTGAACTAAACGAGCGTCATCATTGTCAGAACAGTCTTGATAAAGCGTTCTGTAACACCCTTGAAGTGGGAACGTGGTAATGGAATCTTGATCCAGGACATGATTTTCCCTGCTATATAACTGAACTCAGCAGAGGACTGGGGGAGAATATTTATTTTTAAAACAAGACTGCAAGACCATAGACCCCTAGCGCCTTTGTAAAAACACATTAACGAGATTTCTCGCCTGAGTCAAACTATTAACCTTGTGGATAACAACAACAAAAACGGTTAGGAAAACAGAGGCCTAATTTGAAAGGCAAACACACAGCGTAGGGAAGAGGAGAGAAAAGACCAGTGGTGATTGGACCAAGCACAGTAAAGACCAGTGGTGATTGGACCAAGCACAGTAAAGACCAGTGGTGATTGGACCAAGCACAGTAAAGACCAGTGGTGATTGGACCAAGCACAGTAAAGACCAGTGGTGATTGGACCAAACACAGTAAAGACCAGTGGTGATTGGACCAAACACAGTAAAGACCAGTGGTGATTGGACCAAACACAGTAAAGACCAGTGGCGATTGGACCAAACACAGTAAAGACCAGAGGTCATTGGACCAAACACAGTAAAGACCAGTGGTGATTGGACCAAACACAGTAAAGACCAGTGGTGATTGGACCAAACACAGTAAAGACCAGTGGTGATTGGACCAAACACAGTAAAGACCAGTGGTGATTGGACCAAACACAGTAAAGACCAGTGGCGATTGGACCAAACACAGTAAAGACCAGTGGTGATTGGACCAAACACAGTAAAGACCAGTGGTGATTGGACCAAACACAGTAAAGACCAGTGGTGATTGGACCAAACACAGTAAAGACCAGTGGTGATTGGACCAAACACAGTAAAGACCAGTGGTGATTGGACCAAACACAGTAAAGACCAGAGGTCATTGGACCAAACACAGTAAAGACCAGTGGTGATTGGACCAAACACAGTAAAGACCAGTGGTGATTGGACCAAACACAGTAAAGACCAGTGGTGATTGGACCAAACACAGTAAAGACCAGTGGTGATTGGACCAAACACAGTAAAGACCAGTGGTGATTGGACCAAACACAGTAAAGACCAGTGGTGATTGGACCAAACACAGTAAAGACCAGTGGTCATTGGACCAAACACAGTAAAGACCAGTGGTGATTGGACCAAACACAGTAAAGACCAGTGGTGATTGGACCAAACACAGTAAAGACCAGTGGTGATTGGACCAAACACAGTAAAGACCAGTGGTGATTGGACCAAACACAGTAAAGACCAGTGGCGATTGGACCAAACACAGTAAAGACCAGTGGTGATTGGACCAAACACAGTAAAGACCAGTGGTGATTGGACCAAACACAGTAAAGACCAGTGGCGATTGGACCAAACACAGTAAAGACCAGTGGCGATTGGACCAAACACAGTAAAGACCAGTGGTGATTGGACCAAACACAGTAAAGACCAGAGGTCATTGGACCAAACACAGTAAAGACCAGTGGTGATTGGACCAAACACAGTAAAGACCAGTGGTGATTGGACCAAACACAGTAAAGACCAGTGGTGATTGGACCAAACACAGTAAAGACCAGAGGTCATTGGACCAAACACAGTAAAGACCAGTGGTGATTGGACCAAGCACAGTAAAGACCAGTGGTGATTGGACCAAACACAGTAAAGACCAGTGGTGATTGGACCAAACACAGTAAAGACCAGTGGTGATTGGACCAAACACAGTAAAGACCAGTGGTGATTGGACCAAACACAGTAAAGACCAGTGGTGATTGGACCAAACACGTTCCAACAGCCAGAAAAGACGGCAGCACATTCTCTCTGTTCACGGCTCAGAGAGACAGACAGGAAGGAGAATAAAAGGCCAAAACCAACAGGAATTCAGCAAATAACAAATTTGTTCCCAAGTATTCCAGGTATTCCCACAGATAAAGAAAGAGACGTCATCGTGTCTCAATGTCATCATGAACGGAATTATGGTTATGGGAACTGTGTGACTGTTTCAAGTAGTAGCTATGTGTGTGTGTGTGTGTGTGTGACTGTTTCAAGTAGTAGCTATGTGTGTGTGTGTGTGTGTGTGTGACTGTTTCAAGTAGTAGCTATGTGTGTGTGTGTGTGTGTGTGTGTGTGTGTGTGTGTGTGACTGTTTCAAGTAGTAGGTATGTGTGTGTGTGTGTGTGTGTGTGTGTGTGTGTGTGTGTGACTGTTTCAAGTAGTAGGTATGTGTGTGTGTGTGTGTGACTGTTTCAAGTCGTAGCTGTGTGTGTGTGTGTGTGACTGTTTCAAGTCGTAGCTGTGTGTGTGTGTGACTGTTTCAAGTAGTTGCTATGTGTGTGTGTGTGTGACTTTTTCAAGTAGTAGCTATGTGCGTGTGTGTGTGTGTGTGTGTGTGTGTGTGTGTATGTGTGTGTGTGTGTGACTGTTTCAAGTAGTAGATATGTGTGTGTGTGTGTGTGTGTGTGTGTGTGTGTGTGTGTGTGTGTGTGTGACTGTTTCAAGTAGTTGCTATGTGTGTGTGTGTGTGAATGTTTCAAGTAGTAGCTATGTGTGTGTGTGTGTGTGTGTGTGTGTGTGTGTGTGTGTGTGTGTGTGTGTGTGTGTGTGTGACTGTTTCAAGTAGTAGCTATGTGTGTGTGTGTGTGACTGTTTCATGTAGTAGCTATGTGTGTGTGTGTGTGTGTGTGACTGTTTCAAGTAGTAGATGTGTATGTGTGTGTGTGTGTGTGTGTGTGACTGTTTCAAGTAGTAGGTATGTGTGTGTGTGTGACTGTTTCAAGTAGTAGCTATGTGTGTGTGTGTGTGTGTGTGTGTGTGTGTGTGTGACTGTTTCATGTAGTAGCTATGTGTGTGTGTGTGTGTGACTGTTTCAAGTCGTAGCTATGTGTGTGTGTGTGTGTGTGTGTGTGTGTGTGTGACTGTTTCAAGTAGTAGCTATGTGTGTGTGTGTGTGTGTGTGATTGTTTCAAGTAGTAGCTATGTGTATGTGTGTGTGTGTGTGTGTGTGTGTGTGTGTGTGTGTGTGTGTGTGTGTGTGTGTGTGTGTGACTGTTTCATGTAGTAGCTATGCGTGTGTGTGAATGTTTCAAGTAGTAGCTATGTGTGTGTGTGTGTGTGTGACTGTTTCAAGTAGTAGCTATGTGTGTGTGTGAATGTTTCAAGTAGTAGCTATGTGTGTGTGTGTGTGTGTGTGTGTGTGTGTGTGACTGTTTCATGTAGTAGCTATGCGTGTGTGTGTGTGACTGTTTCAAGTAGTAGGTATGTGTGTGTGTGTGTGTGTGTGTGTGTGTGTGTGTGTGTGTGTGTGTGTGTGTGTGTGACTGTTTAAAGTAGTAGCTATGTGTGTGTGTGTGTGACTGTTTCATGTAGTAGATGTGTGTGTGTGTGTGTGTGTGTGTGTGTGTGTGTGTGTGTGTGTGTGTGTGTGTGTGTGTGTGTGTGTGTGTGTGTGTGTGTGTGTGACTGTTTCAAGTAGTAGCTATGTGTGTGTGTGTGTGTGTGTGTGACTGTTTCAAGTAGTAGCTATGTGTGTGTGTGTGTGTGTGACTGTTTAAAGTAGTAGCTATGTGTGTGTGTGTGTGTGTGTGTGTGTGTGTGTGTGTGTGTGTGTGTGTGTGTGTGTGTGTGACTGTTTCAAGTAGTCTCTTCTCAGTGAATTTAGCTGCAGTCAGTCTGCCTGTAGGTGGTGGCAGTCGGCCACAGGGGAGTGGGGGTATAGGGGGCTGAGGGAGTGTGTGTGTGTCCCTGGCGGGGGGTAGGGGGCTGAGGGAGTGTGTGTGTGTGTGTGTTTGTGTGTCCATGGGGAATAGTGCTGGGCAGCTGGGAGCTCTCTGCTCTGACAACATCCCTTCACACCCACACACACACACACACTCTCCTGGCCTCCACTGGCAGCTGAGGCCCCTGAGGACCGGTTAGCTGTGGGCCACAGATGACCCTGACTGGCTCTCATACAGCAGGTCTGAGGCCCCTGGGGACCGGTTAGCTGTGGGCCACAGATGACCCTGACTGGCTCTCATACAGCAGGTCTGAGGCCCTATTCCCTTTGTAGAGCACTACGTTTGCCCAGGGTCCAAAGGGCTTATGGTGTCATTTTGGACCCATCCCAGGACAGACAGACAGACAGGCAGAGAGACAGACAGACAGACAGACAGACAGGCAGAGAGACAGACAGGCAGAGACAGACAGACAGACAGACAGACAGACAGACAGACAGACAGACAGACAGACAGACAGACAGACAGACAGACAGACAGACAGACAGACAGACAGGCAGACAGACAGGCAGAGAGACAGACAGGCAGACAGACAGACAGACAGACAGACAGACAGACAGACAGACAGACAGACAGACAGACAGACAGACAGACAGACAGACAGAATACATTATGGAAACAATTTTGTCATTTTACTTTATTTAACCAGGATACTCCACTCAGTAATAATTGCCACTGTTTTCCAGGGTATCATCATCAACAATCAGTCTCCTCTGTTTTTCCCTAGAGGCAGTGAAGGCCGTAAGAAGGTGTAGAGAGGAGAGAGACACGAGTCTAAAAATGTATTTCAGAGAAGAGGTCACCATTGTTGAGATGAATCACAGCTGACAATAATCAGGACCCTGGAATGAGCCCTGCAGCATCTCCTCTGATCAGCCATATTACTGCCATATTACCATACCCTACCCTAGCTCCTAACCCTAAACGATACCCTAGCTCCTAACCCTAACCCCTAACCCTAACCCTAACCCATACCCTAGCTCCTAACCCTACCCTAGCTCCTAACCCTAACCCCTACCCTACCCTAGCTCCTAACCCTAACCCATACCCTAGCTCCTAACCCTAAACCCTACCCTAGCTCCTAACCCTAACCCTAAACCCTACCCTAGCTACTAACCCTAAACCTTACCCTAGCTCCTAACCCTACCCTAGCTCCTAACTCTAACCCTAACCCCTACCCTACCCTAGCTCCTAACCCTAACCCATACCCTAGCTCCTAACCCTAAACCCTACCCTAGCTCCTAACCCTAACCCTAAACACTACCCTAGCTACTAACCCTAAACCTTACCCTGGCCCCTACCCTAGCTCCTAACCCTAAACCCTACCCTACCCTAGCTCCAAACCCCAACCCTAAACCATACCCTAGCTCCTAACCCTAAACCATACCCTAGCTCCTAACCCTAAACCTTACCCTAGCTCATAACCCTAACCCCTATCCCTACCCTAGCTCCTAACCCTAAACCTTACCCTAGCTCATAACCCTAACCCTAAACCCTACCCGAGCTCCTAACCCTAAACCTTACCCTAGCTCCAAACCCTAATCCTAAACCCTACCCTAGCTCCAAACCCTAACCCTAAAACCTACCCTAGCTCCGAACCCTAACCCTAACCCTTACCCTAGCTACTAACCCTAAACCTTACCCTAGCCCCTACCCTAGCTCCTAACCCTAAACCCTACCCTACCCTAGCTCCAAACCCTAACCCTAAACCATACCCTAGCTCCTAACCATAACCCCTACCCTAGCTACTAACCCTAAATCCTACCCTACCCTAGCTCCAAACCCTAACCCTAAACCATACCCTAGCTCCTAACCCTAAACCATACCCTAGCTCCAAACACTAAAACTTACCCAAGCTCATAACCCTAAACGATACCCTACCCTAGCTCCAAACCCCAACCCTAAACCATACCCTAGCTCCTAACCCTAAACCATACCCTAGCTCCTAACCCTAAACCTTACCCTAGCTCATAACCCTAACCCCTATTCCTACCCTAGCTCCTAACCCTAAACCTTACCCTAGCTCATAACCCTAACCCTAAACCCTACCTGAGTTCCTAACCCTAAACCTTACCCTAGCTCCAAACCCTAATCCTAAACCCTACCCTAGCTCCAAACCCTAACCCTAAAACCTACCCTAGCTCCGAACCCTAACCCTAACCCCTACCCTAGCTACTAACCCTAAACCTTACCCTAGCCCCTACCCTAGCTCCTAACCCTAAACCCTACCCTACCCTAGCTCCAAACCCTAACCCTATACCATACCCTAGCTCCTAACCCTAACCCCTACCCTAGCTACTAACCCTAAATCCTACCCTACCCTAGCTCCAAAAACCCTAAACCATACCCTAAACACTAAAACTTACCCTAGCTCATAACCCTAACCCCTATCCCTACCCAGCTCCTAACACTAAAACTTACCCTAGCTCATAACCCTAACCCTAAACCCTACCCTAGCTCCTAACCCCAAACCTTACCCTAGCTCCAAACCCTAATACTAAACCCTACCCTAGGTCCAAACCCTAACCCTAAAACATACCCTAGCTCCTAACCCTAATCACTACCCTAGCTCCTAACCCTAAATTCTACCCTAGCTCCAAACCCTAACCCTAACCCTTACCCTAGCTCCAAACCCTAAACCTTACCCTAGCTCCTAACCCTAACCCTAAACCTTACCCTAGCTCCTAACCCTAACCCTAAACATTACCCTAGCTCCTAACCCTAACCCTAAAGCTTACCCTAGCTCCAAACCCTAAACCTTGAACTAGCTCCCAACCCTAACCCTAAACCTTACCCGAGCTCCTAACCCTAAACCTTACCCGAGCTCCTAACCCTACCCTCTAACCCCAACCCTAACCCTAAACCTTACCCTAGCTCCTAACCCTAACCCTTACCCTAGCTCCAAACCCTAAACTTTGAACTAGATCCTAACCCTAAACCCTACCCTACCCTAGCTCCTAACCCTAACCCCTACCCTAGCTCCTAACCCTAAACCATACCCTACCCTAGCTCCTAACCCTAACCCAACCCCAAACCTTACTCTAGCTCCTAAACCTAATTTAAACCTTAACCCTAAACCCCCTAAACTAACAAAATGTCCCCAGTTGGTAAATGTTTTGTTGGTTTACTATTCTAGTGGGGACTTCCAGTCTTCAAGTCTAGATCAACACGTCCACCTGCACACCGAGGGAGGGTGTGCAGGTGGACGTGTTGGTGTGGCTGCTGCTCTGTGTGTGTTCACTGTCTGTGTGTGTGTGTGTGTGTGTGTGTGTGCATGTGTGTGTGTGTGTGTGTGTGTGTGTGTGCGTGTGTGTGTGTGCGTGTGTGTGTGTGTGTGTGCGTGTGTGTGTGTGTGTGTGTGTGTACCTGAGAGATGTCCATGACAGCATCACAGCTGAGAGGTCGCGCAGAGGTCAGGTCGTTGAACCCCAGCAGGGTAGAGATGATCCCGTTCTGGTCAATTCGTCTGATCATAGTCCCGTCCACAAAGAACAGCACTCCGTACTTATCCACTGTGATACCTGGTGGAGAGATGAGGGGTGGAGGGATGGAGGGGGGGGAGGGAGGGAGGGAAGGAGGGAGGGATAGGGGATGGAGGGATGGGGTGGAGGGAGGGATGGAGGGGTGGAGGGAGGGAGGGATGGAGGGATGGAGATACAGAGGGAGGGATGGAGGGGTGGAGGGAGGGAGGGAGGGGGAGGGAGAGAGGGGGATGGAGGGAGGGAGGGAGGGATGGATGGAGGGGGTGGAGGGGGATGGAGGAAGGGAGGGATGGAGTGAAGGAGGGAGGGAGGGGGATGGAGGGATGGGGGATGGAAGGAGAGAGGGATGGAGGGATGGAGGGAGGGATGGAGGTATGAAGGGATGGAGGTATGGAGGTATGAGGGATGGAGGTATGAGGGATGGAGGTATGAGGGATGAGGGATGGAGGTATGAGGGATGAAGGGATGGAGGTATGGAGGGATGAGGGATGGAGGTATGAGGGATGGAGGGATGGAGGGATGAGGGATGGAGGTATGGAGGGATGAGGGATGGAGGTATGAGGGATGGAGGTATGAGGTATGAGGGATGGAGGTATGGAGGTATGAGGGATGGAGGTATGGAGGGATGGAGGTATGAGGGATGGAGGTATGAGGTATGAGGGATGGAGGTATGAGGGATAGAGGTATGGAGGTATGAGGGATGGAGGAATGAGGGATGGAGGTATGAGGTATGAGGGATGGAGGTATGAGGGATGGAGGTATGGAGGGATGGAGGTATAAGGTATGAGGGATGGAGGTATGAGGGATGGAGGAATGGAGGTATGGAGGTATGGATGGATGGAGGTATGGAGGTATGAGAAATGGAAGTATGAGGTATAAGAGATGGATGTATGAGGGATGGAGGTATTGAGGGATGGAGGTATGAAGGATGGAGGTATGGAGGGATGAGGGATGGAGGTATGAGGGATGGATGTATGGAGGTATGAGGGATGGAGGTATGGAGGGAAGGTGGTATGAGGTATGAGGGATGGAGGTATGGAGGGATGGAGGTATGGAGGGATGGAGGTATGGAGGGATGGAGGTATGAGGGATGGAGGTATGAGGGATGGAGGTATGAGGGATGTATATATGGAGGGATGGAGGTATGAGCGATGGAGGGATGAGGTATGGAGGTATGAGGGATGGAGGTATGAGGTATAAGAGATGGAGGTATGAGGGATGGAGGTATGGAGGGATGGAGGTATTAGGGATGGAGGTATGGAGGGATGAGAGATGGATGTATGAGGGATGGATGCATGAGGGATGGTATGAGGGATGGAGGTATGTAGGGATGGAGGTATGGAGGTATGGAGGTATGAAGGATGGAGGTATGGAGAGATGAAGGTATGGAGGGATGGAGGTATGGAGGGATGAGAGATGGAGGTATGAGGGATGGAGGTATGAGGGATGGAGGTATGAGGGACGGAGGTATGTAGGGATGGAAGTATGGAGGTATGAGGGATGGAGGTATGGAGGGATGAAGGTATGGAGGGATGGAGGTATGAGGGATGGAGGTATGGAGGGATGGAGGTATGAGGTATGAGGGATGGAGGTATGAGGGATGGAGGTATGAGGTATGAGGGATGGAGGTATGAGGGATGGAGGTATGAGGGATGGAGGTATGGAAGTATGAGGGATGGAGGAATGAGGGATGGAGGTATGAGGTATGAGGGATGGAGGTATGAGGGATGGAGGTATGGAGGGATGGAGGTATAAGGTATGAGGGATGGAGGTATGAGGGATGGAGGAATGGATGTATGGAGGTATGGATGGATGGAGGTATGGAGGTATGAGAAATGGAGGTATGAGGTATAAGAGATGGATGTATGAGGGATGGAGGTATTGAGGGATGGAGGTATGAAGGATGGAGGTATGGAGGGATGAGGGATGGAGGTATGAGGGATGGATGTATGGAGGTATGAGGGATGGAGGTATGGAGGGAAGGTGGTATGAGGTATGAGTGATGGAGGTATGGAGGG
The DNA here is from genome assembly GCF_018296145.1 of Oncorhynchus tshawytscha. Taxonomy (NCBI): domain Eukaryota; kingdom Metazoa; phylum Chordata; class Actinopteri; order Salmoniformes; family Salmonidae; genus Oncorhynchus; species Oncorhynchus tshawytscha. The sequence continues at coordinate 92,241,708 of NC_056441.1, read as the reverse complement.
ATGGAGGTATGGAGGGATGGAGGATGAGGTATGAGGGATGGTATGAGGGATGGAGGTATGAGGGATGTATATATGGAGGGATGGAGGTATGAGTGATGGAGGGATGAGGTATGGCGGTATGGAGGGATGAGAGATGGAGGTATGAGGGATGGAGGTATGAGGGATGGAGGTATGAGAGATGGAGGTATATAGGGATGGAGGTATGGAGGTATGAGGGATGGAGGTATGGAGGGATGAAGGTATGGAGGGATGGAGGTATGAGGGATGGAGGTATGGAGGGATGGAGGTATGAGGTATGAGGGATGGAGGTATGAGGGATGTAGGTATGGAGGGATGAGGGATGGAGGTATGGGGGATGGAGGTATGAGGTACGAGGGATGGAGGTATGAGGGATGGAGGTATGAGGTTTGAGGGATGGAGGTATGAGGGATGTAGGTATGGAGGGATGTGGGATGAGGGATGGAGGTATGAGGGATGGAGGTATGAGGTATGAGGGATGGAGGTATGGAGGGATGGAGGAATGAGGGATGAGGGATGGAGGTATGAGGTATGGGGGATGGAGGTATGGAGGGATGGAAATATGAGGTATGAGGAATGGAGGTATGAGGGATGGAGGCATGAGGGATGGAGGTATGGATGGATGAGGGATGGAGTGATGAGGGATGGAGGTATGGAGGGATGGAAATATGAGGGATGAGGGATGGAGGTATGAGGGATGGAGGCATGGAGGTATGGAATTATGAGGGATGGAGGTATGAGGGATGGAGGTATGGAGGGATGGAGGGATGAGGGATGGAGTGATGAGGGATGGAGGTATGGAGGAATGGAGGGATGGAGGGATGGAGGTATAAGGGATGAGGGACGGAGGGATGGGACATTGTCAGCTCTAAGTGCATCTCGACTGGTAGTATAACACAATACATCAATATACTAACACAATACATCAATATACTAACACAATACATCAATATACTAACACAATACATCAATATACTAACACAATACATCAATATACTAACACAATACATCAATATACTAACACAATACATCAATATACTAACACAATACATCAATATACTAACACAATACATCAATATACTAACACAATACATCAATATACTAACACAGTACATCAATATACTAACACAATACATCAATATACTAACACAATACATCAATATACTAACACAATACATCAATATACTAACACAATACATCAATATACTAACACAATACATCAATATACTAACACAATACATGTGTTTTAATTACAGTTGTTGGTACACTGGTAGTATAACACAATACAGTCAGACTGCTATAGGCCAGACTGTATTAGCTGCTATAGGTCAGACTGCATTAGTTGCTATAGGTCAGACTGCATTGGCTGCTATAGGTCAGACTGTATTAGTTGCTATAGGTCAGACTGTATAGGCTGCTATAGGTCAGACTGTATTAGCTGCTATAGGTCAGACTGCTACAGGTCAGACTGCTATAGGTCAGACTGCTACAGGTCAGACTGTATTAGCTGCTATAGGTCAGACTGTATTAGTTGCTATAGGTCAGACAGTATTAGTTGCTATAGGTCAGACTGCATTGGCTGCTATAGGTCAGACTGCTATAGGTCAGACTGTATTAGCTGCTATAGGTCAGACTGTATTAGCTGCTATAGGTCAGACTGCTACAGGTCAGACTGCTATAGGTCAGACTGCTACAGGTCAGACTGCTATAGGTCAGACTGTATTGACTGCTATAGGTCAGACTGCTATAGGTCAGACTGCTACAGGTCAGACTGCTATAGGTCAGACTGTATTGACTGCTATAGGTCAGACTGCTATAGGTCAGACTGTATTGACTGCTATAGGTCAGACTGTATTGGCTACTATAGGTCAGACTGTATTGGCTGCTATATGTCCGACTTTATTGGCTGCTACAGGTCAGGCTGCTATTGGTCAGACTGCTATAGGTCAGGCTGCTATAGGTCAGACTGTATTGGCTGCTATAGGTCAGACTGCTATAGGTCAGACTGTATTGACTGCTATAGGTCAGACTGTATTGACTGCTATAGGTCAGACTGTATTGACTGCTATAGGTCAGACTGTATTAGTTCCTATAGGTCAGACTGTGTTGGCTGCTATAGGTCAGACTGTATTGGCCGTGCTTCTACACCTGCATTGGTATGATTGCTATAGGTCAGACTGTATTGACTGCTATAGGCCAGACTGTATTGGCTGCTATAGGTCAGACTGTATTAGTTCCTATAGGTCAGACTGCTATAGGCCAGACTGTATTGCCTGCTATAGGTCAGACTGTGTTGGCTGCTATAGGTCAGACTGCTATAGGTCAGACTGTATTGACTGCTATAGGTCAGACTGCTATAGGTCAGACTGTATTAGCTGCTATAGGTCAGACTGTATTGACTGCTATAGGTCAGACTGTATTGGCTGCTATAGGTCAGACTGTATTAGTTCCTATAGGTCAGACTGCTATAGGCCAGACTGTATTGCCTGCTATAGGTCAGACTGTGTTGGCTGCTATACGTCAGACTGCTATAGGTCAGACTGTATTGCCTTCTTTAGGTCAGACTGTATTAGTTCCTATAGGTCAGATTTCTATAGGTCAGACTGTATTGGCTGCTATAGGTCAGACTGTATTAGTTCCTATAGGTCAGATTGCTATAGGTCAGACTGTATTGACTGCTATAGGTCAGACTGTATTGGCTGCTATAGGTCAGACTGTATTGACTGCTATAGGTCAGACTGTATTAGCTGCTATAGGTCAGACTGCTATAGGTCAGACTGTATTGCATTCTTTAGGTCAGACTGTATTAGTTCCTATAGGTCAGATTTCTATAGGTCAGACTGTATTGGCTGCTATAGGTCAGACTGAATTAGTTCCTATAGGTCAGATTGCTATAGGTCAGACTGTATTGACTGCTATAGGTCAGACTGTATTGGCTGCTATAGGTCAGACTGTATTAGTTCCTATAGGTCAGACTGCTATAGGCCAGACTGTATTGCCTGCTATAGGTCAGACTGTGTTGGCTGCTATAGGTCAGACTGCTATAGGTCAGACTGTATTGGCTGCTATAGGTCAGACTGCTATAGGTCAGACTGTATTGACTGCTATAGGTCAGACTGTATTGGCTGCTATAGGTCAGGCTGCTATAGGTCAGACTGTATTGACTGCTATAGGTCAGACTGTATTGACTGCTATAGGTCAGACTGTATTAGTTCCTATAGGTCAGACTGCTATAGGCCAGACTGTATTGCCTGCTATAGGTCAGACTGTGTTGGCTGCTATAGGTCAGACTACTATAGGTCAGACTGTATTGCCTTCTTTAGGTCAGACTGTATTAGTTCCTATAGGTCAGATTTCTATAGGTCAGACTGTATTGGCTGCTATAGGTCAGACTGTATTAGTTCCTATAGGTCAGGTTGCTATAGGTCAGACTGTATTGACTGCTATAGGTCAGACTGTATTGGCTGCTATAGGTCAGACTGTATTGACTGCTATAGGTCAGACTGTATTAGTTCCTATAGGTCAGATTTCTATAGGTCAGACTGTATTGGCTGCTATAGGTCAGACTGTATTAGTTCCTATAGGTCAGATTGCTATAGGTCAGACTGTATTGACTGCTATAGGTCAGACTGTATTGGCTGCTATAGGTCAGACTGTATTAGTTCCTATAGGTCAGACTGCTATAGGCCAGACTGTATTGCCTGCTATAGGTCAGACTGCTATAGGTCAGACTGTATTGGCTGCTATAGGTCAGACTGTATTGGCTGCTATAGGTCAGACTGTATTGGCTGCTATAGGTCAGACTGTATTGGCTGCTATAGGTCAGACTGTGTTGACTGCTATAGGTCAGACTGTATTGGCTGCTATAGGTCAGACTGTATTGGCTGCTATAGGTCAGACTGTGTTTACTGCTATAGGTCAGACTGTATTGACTGCTATAGGTCAGACTGTAATGGCTGCTATAGGTCAGACTGTATTGGCTGCTATAGGTCAGACTGTATTGGCTGCTATAGGTCAGACTGCTATAGGTCAGACTGCTATAGGTCAGACTGCTATAGGTCAGACTGCTATAGGTCAGACTGCTATAGGTCAGACTGCTACGGGTCAGACTGTAATGGCTGCTATAAGCAGACATGGAGGTCCTGGTGGGGGGGGGAGGCTCTCAGGCTTACAAACACACACAAACACACACACACACAAACACACATACACAAACACACAAATACACACACACAAACACAAACACATAAACAAGCACACACACAAAAACACAAACACACACACAAACACACACACACACACATACACAATCACACACACACACACATACACATCACACAAACACACAACACACACACAAACACACACACACACACACACACACACAAATACACACACACACAACCACACAAACACACAAATACACACACACACACACAAACACACACACACACCACACAACCACACAACCACACAAACACACAAAACACACACACAATCACACAAACACACAAATACACACACACACAAATACACACACACACAACCACACAAACACACACAAACACACAAACACACACACACACACATTCACATACTCCTCAGCGCTTCCTGATTCTCCACTATTTTACAAGGTTCAAAGAGGGCTGTGTGTTTTGTAGGCCTGAGAGAGAGAACATTTTATCCAATATAATCCAATGTGTCAAACATGAAGTGTATTGATCTGGTCTTTTCCAGTTACAGTATGTTCCCAGGCAGCTACCCCTCTAACCCATCAGTAACCCTGAACTAGCAGTAACCTCACACTGAAGCTATGTTCCCAGTCAGCTACCCCTCTAACCCATCAGTAACCCTGAACTAGCAGTAACCTCACACTGAAGTCTACCCAATCAGCTACCCCATCAGTAACCCTGAACTAGCAGTAAGCTCACACTGAAGCTATGTTCCCAGTCAGCTACCCCATCAGTAACCCTGAACTAGCAGTAACCTCACACGTAAGTCTACCCAACCAGATTAGTAGTGTCAGAGCGTAAGGGAAACAGCCACATGATATGATCTTTCAACAGTCCTTTTTTTCGTGTTCCAATATACGCACCTCCCAAAATGCACCTGTTATGTTAGGTACAACCTGAAATGTTATGTCCATACCTCGTGGGTTGGTGAGCGTGGCCTCCACAGCCTTGCCCCCATCTCCACATCGTGTCTCGTCGTAGGGCAGACACTGGTCTCCAGTCCCAGCTACCAGCTCCAGGTTCCTGGCAACATCTTTTATGGCGCTCAGAGACTTCACCTTGAACACCTTCCTAGTGCTGGTGTCTGACAGGTAAACAGCCCCAGACACAGGACTACTGGCCAGGTAGTACTTATGGGCCGGGCTGTTACTGGAGAGAGGAGACAGAAAAGAGAAGAGCGTCAGTCAATCTGGGAGGGATACAATGCCATTACTATAACTACTACCTAATGCCTTTAATATAACTACTACCTAATGCCAATACTATAACTACTACCTAATGCCTTTAATATAACTACTACCTTTAATATAACTACTACCTTTAATATAACTACTACCTTTAATATAACTACTACCTTTAATATAACTACTACCTTTAATATAACTACTACCTTTAATATAACTACTACCTTTACTATAACTACTACCTTTAATATAACTACTACCTTTAATATAACTACTACCTTTAATATAACTACTACCTTTAACATAACTACTACCTTTAATATAACTACTACCTTTAATATAACTACTACCTTTAATATAACTACTACCTTTAATATAACTACTACCTTTAACATAACTACTACCTTTAATATAACTACTACCTTTAATATAACTACTACCTTTACTATAACTACTACCTTTACTATAACTACTACCTTTAATATAACTACTACCTTTAATATAACTACTACCTTCAATATAACTACTACCTTTAATATAACTACTACCTTTACTATAACTACTATCTTTCATATAACTACTACCTTTAATATAACTACTACCTTTACTATAACTACTAGGAGGACAGGACAGATAGGAGGTAACATATAGGAGGTAACAGATAGGAGGTAACACAGGACAGATAGGAGGTAACAGAGGACAGATAGGAGGTAACAGATAGGAGGTAACACAGGACAGATAGGAGGTAACAGATAGGAGGTAACACAGGACAGATAGGAGGTAACAGAGGACAGATAGGAGGTAACAGATAGGAGGTAACACAGGACAGATAGGAGGTAACAGATAGGAGGTAACACAGGACAGATAGGAGGTAACAGATAGGAGGTAACACAGGACAGATAGGAGGTAACAGATAGGAGGTAACACAGGACAGATAGGAGGTAACAGGTAGGAGGTAACATATAGGAGGTAACATATAGGAGGTAACACAGGACAGATAGGAGGTAACAGATAGGAGATAACAGATAGGAGGTAACACAGGACAGATAGGAGGTAACAGATAGGAGGTAACAGATGACAGATAGGAGGTAACAGATAGGAGGTAACATATGACAGATAGGAGGTAACAGATAGGAGGGTAACATTAAGGCGGGAACATATGACAGATAGGAGGTAATATATATGAGGTAACGGATAGGAGGTAACAGATGGGAGGCAACAGATAGGGGGTAACATATAGGAGGCAACAGATGACAGATAGGAGGTAACATATATGAGGTAACATATGACAGATAGGAGGTAACAGATAACAGATAGGAGGCAACAGATAGGAGGCAACAGATAGGAGGTAACAGATAGGAGGTAACAGATAGGAGGTAACACAGCACAGATAGGAGGTAACAGATAGGAGGTAACACAGGACAGATAGGAGGTAACAGAGGACAGATAAGAGGTAACAGAGGACAGATAGGAGGCAACAGATAGGAGGTAACAGATAGGAGGTAACACAGGACAGATAGGAGGTAACATTTGGGACACACACACTGAATAAACAACGGAGTTGAACGGCTATCCAAACACACTATGCCCACTTCAACACTGAAGACAGAGCAGCTACACTACTCCATTAAACACAACTGAGTGTGTGTGTGTGTATGTGTGTGTGTGTGTGTGTGTGTGTGTGTGTGTGTGTGTGTGTGTGTGTGTGTGTGTGTGTGTGTGTGTGTGTGTGTGTGTGTGTGTGTGTGTGTGTGTCATCTATTAACCAGCGACAGAGTAATCCTTTATTCACATAGGGGGGAGGTAGGGGATTTGAAAGCCTGACAAAATGTGGCCAATCAGAGTCTCCCCTGCAGCTAGAAGGAAACCAGGTACCTGCTGAAAGTGCCAATTGGAAAGTTACTGACAGAGAACTCACAGTGGTGAGGCTATTAAAGACATGAAGTGTCTCAACCGGCACCCTCTACCCCTACCCCTACCCCTACACTATCCTATCCCTACTCTACCCCTACCCCTACACTATCCTATCCCTAATCTACCCCTACCCCTACACTATCCTATCCCTAATCTACCCCTACCCCTACACTATCCTATCCCTAATCTACCCCTACCCCTACACTATCCTATCCCTACTCTACCCCTACCCCTACACTATCCTATCCCTAATCTACCCCTAACCCTACACTTTCCTATCCCTACTCTACCCCTACAGTATCCTACCCCTACTCTACCCTACCCCTACACAATCCTATCCCTAATATACCCTATACCCCTACACTATCCTATGCCTACTCTACCCTACACTATCCTATCCCTACTCTACCCCTACCCCTACACTACCCTATCCCTACTCTACCCCTACCTTTACATTATCCTATCCCTAATCTACCCCTACCTTTACCCTACACTATCCTATCCCTACTCTACCCTCTACCCTACCCCTACACTATCCTATCCCTAACTACTACCTTTACCTATAACTATCCTATCCCTACTATAACCCCTACCTTTACACTATCCTATCCCTACCTTTACCCCTATAACTATCCTATCCCTCAATCTACCCCTAACCCTACACTTTAATATCCCTACTCTACCCCTACCCCTAAACTATCCTATCCCTAATCTACCCCTAACCCTACACTATCCTATCCCTAATCTACCCTAACCCTACACTATCCTATCCCTACAGGACAGATACACTATCCTATCCCTACTAGGACCCCTACCACTACAGTATCCTACCCCTACTCTACCCTACCCCTACACAGATAGGATCCCTACTCTAGGAGGACAGATACAGGTATCAGATCCCTACTCAGATAGGAGGTAACAGATACCCTACAGGATCAGATAGGACTCTAACCCCTACCCCTACACTATCCTATCCCTACTCTACCCCTACCAGGACATTATAGGATCCCTAATCTACCCCTAACCACCCCTACCCTACACTAATCAGATATCCCTAACACAGGACACCCTAGGAGGTAACAGATCCTAGGTCCCTACAGGACAGATACCCCTACACTAGGAGGTCCCTAGGAGGTAACCCCTACCCCTAACACATCCTATCCCTAACTCTACCCCTACACATCCTATCCCTACTCTAACACAGGATCAGATAGGACTCTAACAGATAGGAGGTAACAGATGACAGATCCCTACTCTACCCTCTACCCTACACCATCAGATAGGAGGTACCCTCTACCCTACCCTACCCCTACACTATCCTACATATGACCCTACCCCTACACTATCCTATCCCTAGGTAACCCTACCCCTACACTATCCTATCCCTACTCTACCCATAACACTATCCTATCCCTACTCTACCCCTACCCCTACACTGATCCTATCCCTAATCTAGGTACCCCACACTATCAGATAGGAGGCACCCCTACCCCTAAGGCTATCAGATCCCTCCTAACCCCTACAGGTATCAGATAGGAGGTACCCCTACACACAGATAGGAGGTAACACCCTAGGAGGTACACAATCCTATCCCTAGGTAACAGAGGACCCCTAACACTATCCTATCCCAGATAGGACCCAACACATAGGAGGTCCCAGATACCCCTACCCCTACAGGATCAGATAGGACTCTAACATTTGGGACCCTACACATCCTGATCCCTAAACACCCCTAGTCCTGAACCCCTACCCTACACATCCTATCCCTACTCTACACTGAACCAGAGCAGCTACACTATCCATTAAACACCCCACACTATCCTATCCCTGTCTACCCCTACCCCTACACTATCCTATCCCTACTCTACCCCTACACTATCCTATCCCTACTCTACCCCTGTCCCCTACACTATCCTATCCCTACTCTACCCCTACACTATCCTATCCCTACTCTACCCTCTACCCTACACCATCCTATCCCTACTCTACCCTTACCCTTCCCTCCCTACACTATCCTGAAACCCTGACCCCAAAATATCCAATCAGAGTCCCTAGCTAGAAGGAAACCAGGTACCTATCCTGAAAGTCCCTGGAAAGTCTACCCCTGACCCTCACAGTGGTGATCCTATCCCTAAAGACTCTGAAGTGTCCCTACCCCCCACTATCCTATCCCTACTCCCCTACCCATACACTATCCTATCCCTACTCTACCCCTACCCCTACACTATCCTATCCCTACTCTACCCCTACACTATCCTATCCCTACTCTACCCCTACACTATCCTATCCCTAATCTACCCCTACCCCTACACTATCCTATCCCTACTCTACCCCTACCCCTACACTATCCTATCCCTACTCTACCCCTACCCCTACACTATCCTATCCCTAATCTACCCCTAACCCTACACTATCCTATCCCTACTCTACCCCTACACTATCCTATCCCTACTCTACCCCTACCCCTACACTATCCTATCCCTACTCTACCCCTACCCCTACACTATCCTATCCCCCTACCCTCTACCCTACACTATCCTATCCCTACTCTACCCCTACCCCTACACTATCATATCCCTACTCTACCCTACCCCTACACTATCCTATCCCTAATCTACCCCTACCCCTACACTATCCTATCCCTACTCTACACCTACCCTACCCCTACACTATCCTATCCCTACTCTACCCTACCCCCCTACACTATCCTATCCCCCTACCCTCTACCCCTACCCCTACACTATCCTATCCCTACTCTACCCCTACCCCTACACTATCCTATCCCTAATCTACCCCTAACCCTACACTATCCTATCCCTACTCTACACCTACCCCTAAACTATCCTATCCCTAATCTACCCCTAACCCTACACTATCCTATCCCTAATCTACCCCTAACCCTACACTATCCTATCCCTACTCTAACCCTACCCCTACACTATCCTATCCCTACTCTACCCCTACCCTACCCCATCCTATCCCTACTCTAACCCTACCCTACCCCATCCTATCCCTACCAAACCCTACCCCTACCCCATCCTATCCCTATCAAACCCTACCCTACCCCATCCTATCCCTATCTAACCCCATCCTATCCCTACCCCATCCTATCCCTACTCTAACCCTAACCCTACCCCTACCCCATCCTATCCCTACTCTAACCCTACCCCTACCCCATCCTATCCCTAACAAACCCTACCCCTACCCCATCCTATCCCTATCAAACCCTATCCCCCTACCCCATCCTATCCCTACTCAAACCCTAACCCCATCCTATCCCTAACAAACCCTACCCCTACCCCATCCTATCCCTACTCTAACCCTACCCTACCCCATCCTATCCCTACTCTAACCCTACCCCCCTACCCCATCCTATCCCTACCAAACCCTACCCCTCCCCCATCCTATCCCTACCAAACCCTACCCCTACCCCATCCTATCCCTACCAAACCCTACCCTACCCCATCCTATCCCTACCAAACCCTACCCCTACCCCATCCTATCCCTATCAAACCCTACCCCTACCCCATCATATCCCTACCAAACCCTACCCCTACCCCATCCTATCCCTACCAAACCCTACCCCTACCCCATCATATCCCTATCAAAC